>NW_026068188.1:668063-671469 GCF_014885135.2 Alexandromys fortis
CAAGAAACAAACAAAAACAAACAAACAAACAAAACAAACAAAACAAAAAAAGCATAAAGCAATAAAAGAAACTAAGATAAAAATAATTATAAGAGGATAACATAAAGTTAGAATTTGAATTGGGGTTCTGGGTGGAGTTTGAGGAACATGAGATGTGAATACAATAAAGATACATTGTATACATATATGAAATTTTTAAAGAATAAATAATAACAAACTTAAAAATCCAGATTATGTTCTTTAAAAGAATATTTCTATCTGGTTAATTAGAGTGCAGTTTGTCAAACAATAACAGAGTGCTTGTTACTGGAGTAATGATAAAAAGAATGGAAAAGAATGATTTGAACTCAGAGCACTAAGGAGAGATGATGTTGGGTCTTTGTTTCAAAACATCAACAGTGACTTGCCTATAGCCAAAGAATAAAGTAATTAAATATAATTACCTAATTTATAAACATTAGTTTTTTGATGAGCAGCATTTTGCCTGCTTTATGCCCTCGGATTTATTAAAAGTCATATGTCAGATACCCATAGACAACATCACCGTAAATGGAAAAAATCTTGACTCAGTCCCTCAAGTTAGGAATGAGAAAAGGTTGTCCTTTGTTCACACTTATTTTCAATATTATACTTAAGGTAGTAGCTGGAGAATTGAACTAATGCAGGAAATTAAAGGGATACAAATAAAGAAGTACAAATATCCCTATTTTCAGATGACATGATACTATATACTATAGATCCAAAAATTGCTAGAAGGCACAATTTAAAAATCAACTATGTGGCAAGACACAGAATCACCTACAAAAATTAAATTCTTTTTTTGTATACACCAACAAAAACATACTGAGAAGAAGGTCATAAACACAGTACCATTCAATGATAACATCAAAGTAAATAAAATACCTAAGAACAAATATTACCAGGGAAAAGAAGGATATCTACAGTGAACTTTAAATCAGTTAAAGAAATAAAGGTACTAGTAAGTGGAAAGACATCCAATGTTTACAGATTGGTAGAATTAATAGTGTAAAATGAAATTTCTAACAAAAGCTATTTACAAAATCAATGCAATCACACTCAAAACCCCATTCAATATTGCTGAAATAGAAAAATAATCATAAAATTCATATGCAAACCACAAGAGACAAAACAATTCTAAACAAAAAGGACAAGACTAGAGGGCTTGGCATTCCAGATCTTAAGATATATTGCATAGCCATAGTAATAAAAACATCATGGTATTGGCAACAACAGGCATGGAGTTAAATGGACCAAACTCAAAGATTGGTGATAGAAGTACAAACTTGTCCAGCTATTTCAGAAATCACTGTGCTTATTCCTTAGCAATATAGAAATAGATTTACCATAAGAACCAGCTTTACCACTCTTGGGGTAATACTCAAAGGATACTACATCCTACTACAGAGACACTTGATTATTCTCCTTAATGCCATATTCATAATATTTAAATATTGAAAAGATCCCAGATGTCCATAAAATGATTAATATATAATGAAAATGTGGTATATTTTCAAACGGAATATTATTCAGCTGTTAAGAAAATGAAATTATTAAATTCACAGAATAATTGATAATGCAAGAAACAATCAACATGAGTGAGGCAATATAGACTCCCCAAACAAATACTGCATGTTTTCTTCTAAGTATGAATGTTATCTTTTAAGCTTTCAATATTTGTGCTGTAACCTGAATAACAATAGAGTTTAGGTACCTAGTATGGGACTACAGGGAAGAGAGAATTTCCCAAGGAAGGGGAAATAGAATATATTGCTATATAAAGACAAAAGAATTAGAATATATGAATAAAATTGTGAGAAGTTGGGACAGAAAATGGAAGGAGTGTGGGAAGGAACAATTAACACTGAAGGATGTTTGATAACTTATCTAACTATAAGCTTTTAAAGTATGTACATAATATGAAAGGATTATAGGGTCACCAAATAATAGGAAACAACGCTCGATTAGACACCTTCAGCCACCAAGTAAGGCATCTAGTGCCAGGAATGGATAAAATCTTGTTAAGACATCGACCAAAGAGTCTCTATGTAAACCACTGAACATCATAAGCTATTGCCAAGACAACTGGTCACTTTCCACAACATACGGTAAGGCCTTACTAATAAAGACAACACACAACACTTACTTATGTCATGGAACATGGGGAAAGCGGGAGGATTCTTAATTAAAAGCTTTACCTCTACTAATTTGCACTCATGGTACTGGAAGTTACTTTGCATAATACTGGAAGGTACTTGGCTTGCCACCAGAAAAGAAAGGCAAACATCAATATCACCCAGTTACAAACTCTGAGACTGACAGCAATGACATGTCTGCAAAAAATACTGGTGCTAGAGGGACTCAATTATTGCAGGAGTAACCATCCATTTTTGATTGGACTAGAGGCCCACTCTATAAGATAGAACCATTCCCAACACTGTTAAATTAGCTAAGAACCTAAGAGTACATAGGATATGAGCCTACACAAAACTCACTACCATTATTCTGCTAAAGGAACATATCAGTTACATGAATCCTCACCAAGAAGCTATCAATGACGAATACTTGCTGGCTATTGGCATTTCAAGCAGAGGCAAAAGTATCTTGAGTTGAAAGACTAAGCAGAAAGTTTGGATGCCCTTAACAAAAAATAAGGCCTTGAAATGCAAGTATTCAGATCTCTGTGAGTTCGAGGCCAGCCTGGTCTACCAGAACTAGTTCCAGGACCGGAACCAAAAGCTATGGAGAAACCCTGTCTCAAAAATTAAAAAAACAAAGACACTTTTTATACTTTGTAGAATATTATTTTAAGATGTTTTACATTGCTTATGATGTGGAACATTTGTTTAATGATGCAAAGTTGTATTGCATTCTTTTATGTTGCATTTTTTTTAACTCTATGTTGTGTTACGTTGCCTGTCTAAAACCCTTGATTGGTGTAATAAAGACTTGAACAGCCAATCACTTTGCAGGAAAGGATAGATGGGGCTGGCAGGCAGAGAGAATAAATAGAAGAAATCTGGGAAGAAAAAGAAAAGGAAAGAGAAAAGAAGGAGGAGGACATCAGGGGTCAGCTACCCAGATACACAGCAAGTCAGGAAGAAAGAAAGATATACAGAAATAGAGAAAGATAAAAGCCCAGAGGTAAAAGCTAGATGGTATAATTTAAGTTTAGGAAAGCTGGCTAGAAATAAGCCAAGGTAAGGCCAGATTTTTATACTCAAGAATCAAATTCTGTGTGTATTTATTCAGGAATTCAGTGGTGGGACCCACAAAAGAGTGAAAAGAGAAAAATCCTCCCAAATGCTATACTTTTCTTCACTACCCATATATGGACCAATATCTTAGAGAATGACGAGCTACTCTCTAAACCACAAGATATTACCTT
>NW_026068188.1:678816-733984 GCF_014885135.2 Alexandromys fortis
TGTTGTGTTACGTTGCCTGTCTAAAACCCTTGATTGGTGTAATAAAGACTTGAACAGCCAATCACTTTGCAGGAAAGGATAGATGGGGCTGGCAGGCAGAGAGAATAAATAGGAGAAATCTGGGAAGAAAAAGAAAAGGAAAGAGAAAAGAAGGAGGAGGACATCAGGGGTCAGCTACCCAGATACACAGCAAGTCAGGAAGAAAGAAAGATATACAGAAATAGAGAAAGATAAAAGCCCAGAGGTAAAAGATAGATGGTATAATTTAAGTTTAGGAAAGCTGGCTAGAGATAAGCCAAGGTAAGGCCAGATTTTTATACTCAAGAATCAAATTCTGGGGCTGGAGAGATGGCTCAGAGGTTAAGAGCAATGACTGTTCTTCCAGAGGTCCTGAGTTCAATTCCCAGCAACCACATGGTGGCTCACAGCCATCTGTAATGAGATCTGGTGCCCTCTTCTGAAATGTGGGCATACATGGAGGCAGAATGTTACATAATAAATAAATAAATCAAAAAAAAAAGAATCAAATTCTGTGTGTATTTATTCAGGAATTCAGTGGTGGGACCCACAAAAGAGTGAAAAGAGAAAAATCCTCCCAAATGCTATACCTTTCTTCACTACCCATATATGGACCAATATCTTAGAGAATGACGAGCTACTCCCTAAACAACAAGATATTACCTTGGGACCCACACCCAAATACTGGGGATAGCTAGGGGAATCTTGCTGAAGAGAAGAAAGAAGCATTGCAGGAGCCAGATGGATCAAGGACATCACATGAAAAACAACAGAAACAACTAAACTGGCTCATAAGAGCTCACAGTGATTGAACTAACTACCAGGGAGACTACATGGGACTGACTTAGGCCCTATAAAATTAGTTTGGTCTTCTTTTGGGCCTTCTACCAATAGGAGCAGGGGCTGCCCAAAATACTTTGCCTGACTCTTGAGAGCCTATTACTCATACTGGGTCACCTTGCCCAGCCTAAATACAAGAGAAGGTGCTTAGTCTTAAAGAAACTTGATATGCCATGCTTTGTTGATAACCATGGGTGGCCTGCCCCTTTCTGAACAGAAACGGAGAGAAGTAGATTGGTGTTGGGGGGGGGGAGGTATGGAACCATAGGGGAAAGGGGAAGCTGCATTCGGGATATAAAATAAATAGTAAATTAAATAATAAAAAATTATCTCCTCTTGGAGGATGAGAAGATAGCCTACTCAGGAGAACACATGCTAGATAACCATAAAAGCCTGAGTTCAAATACTCAACATCCATGTAAAAACCATGTAACATGCATCTGCACTCCCATAGCTGTTGGGAGGAAGAGTCATAAACAGGAGGATCCCTGGAGGTTGCTGACTATTAGCCTAGGCCAAGGTTCAGTGAGGAAGACTGTCTCAAGGAAAAAAAAAAAGAGGACGATGGAGCAGGATATTCAGTGTTGTTCTTTGGTCTCTCTGCAAGAGTGCACATGTGTGTATGTGCATGTACTACACATTTGCAAACTCTCACAATACATACAAACGGAAAATATATCCTTTTATTAAAATAGGATATGGGTTTGACAACCCATTCCAAGAATGACAACTCATTGGTTTCTGGGACCTCTTCTCAGAGTATTATTTCTAATATTAGTCAGAGAGTCCTAGGACATCATGTGTGTAGTTTTTGCACGGTATTTAACTATACTAGGGCAATCAAATAGACTCCTTCCATTCTTATCACAGGTATTGATTCAGTTCTGGTACTTTTGAAGTTCCAAATAATTGTTTAATATGTATTCTCTGTTCCAGAGTTAGCCTCTCTGTTTGAAGATATGCTACCAGAGGGTTTGGGCCTTGTTCACAACCCCCACATTTTCTCCTAGTCCACTGTGCAACTTCACTGAAATTTCTGTGCACTGAAAATGGAAATTTCCAATGCTCCAAACTACCTTTGCCAAATAATTTACAATTGTCTTGTGTCTGAAATCTCTAGTACTTAATATTAACTTTTTTACTTGTCTTCATGTCCTTTCTCACCCTCTTATTTGTAGTCATTACTAGGCTCTAAAGCTCTCTTGAGGGCTGATTGAATTGGGCTTGGGGGTCCAAAGAACAGATTCTAAACTCAGCTTTGGAGAAAATAATGACACAATGGGAGAGTGAATAAGTTTCTTATAATTTATTCGTTCATACATTGAGTAATCAAGTTTGTGTCAATTGATGTTAAAACAACAGATAAAACAATACATTTCATTAGGAATTTATCACTATATTTGTTTCACCAGAATGTGACATTACATTTCCATGAGAATCACTTTTACAATTTCATGTTACCTTATGCAACAGTAAACAGAAGTTTGTGGACTATTTTCAATTGGTTTTTAAAGTAACCGAACTCTTTAGTTGTAAAATTGAAATGCAACAATGAATGTGTCAAACGTAATATCAAGAAATAAAGATTGTGAAACAAATTAACTTTCCATTAATGGAACATTTGCAATTCACCAAAGCAATTATACATATCATTTACTCATTGTACGACGGAAAAAAAGATAATATATGCTTTATTCCTGCGACCCATAAACCCTCCACTACATAGAAGGCTGATTTTTTTTTTCAAACAGGAAATGAAAGCTCAACCTTGGTTGCAGCTATGTGTGAGTGGAGCTGCCGCATATGCACCTGGGATAAACGCTGGCCGTGTCCAAGGCTGGAGATGTCTGCTCTCCTCGCTCCATTTGATCTTTAAGAGCTTCTTCATATGAAGTAGGAAAGAATCTAGGATCAGTGTCATTGATCCTAGCCCAAACTTCTAGCACTTTCATTTTGCTGGTTTCTACATGGGACCGGGAGCCCCAGAGGAAATCATATCTTGGGGATTTACCCTCAGACATCTTACGGATCTCAAGGTAATTTTGCTCAACCAGATCTTTGGTGATGAGTTTTCGTGGCTCCCCAAAGATCAAGTGCTTCCTCCCTGCATATACTCCTAACACACTCAGGAATTGCCAGATCTCTTCCTCAGTGGCACGATGGCCTTTTGTGAATATCAGTCCCAAGATGGTCATCAGGAGACCCATCTTTGGCAACCCTCTCTTGCCACTTAGAATTTCAGCAGTGGAGAGACTTAGCTTGCTGACAATGGCATAGGACTGACTATCTGGATCGATTTTCTTCAATCGCATTGCAAAGAGCATTTCCATGCGGGAGGAAGATTTCCTGAGGATGTCAGAAAACTGCGTTTTGTATTTCTTGCTGACCACTTTCAGCATATCATCTTCTGTAAACTGCTCACTCTTCTGAAACTTCTGCAGCAGGAACTCTACCAACATATTAACCTTCTTGGTAAGAGGATCTGTGCATATCGGCTGAGTGAAGGCATGTGGACTTCCCCCAACAACATGGCCATCAGAAGCCCCACCATCTAGATCAGAGCCTGTGCAGGATACACCTGCCACAGGAGAGGCAGGAAACGCAGCTCCCTGAGAAGTGCATGCCTTAGAAGAGCTTGGGGAATTAGTTTGCCCAACAGGAGGAGATGCTGATTCTTTCACTACAGTTGGTTGAGCACCCTTGGGACGTTGGCTAGCCCCATGTGCTTGATGACCTTTGCCACGAGAGTGGCCTTTACTCCTGTTGCTCCTAGGCATTATAGCAGGACTCCAAGACAACAGTCAGGACTGTAGTCAGGAGACCTGCCAAAGCAGGAACCTGTAGGAATAGAAAGACAAGAAGTGAGCATCATATCATCACAAAATATACTTTTGCTTTTAGGAAGTCCTCCTTCACTGCTTCCCTGGAGGGCAACATACTGTTTTCCTGTTCTCTTGTTAGCTTGGTCAGGTCTCCTGTCTTCCTGGTCAGCTTGTTTCCAGAGAACCCTGCAAAAGAAATTAGAATTTGTTAGACTTCCCTATGAAGGCCCAGTTCAGGGATACCTAGAGTGAGACAAAAGGCTGTTCCCCATGAGTAAGAATCAAATGTTCATTCTTGGCATTCCATTTACATGGATACAAAATGTATCCATAGTTGGTAAAGTCTGAATACCCACTTCTTTCTGTTACTCTGAAGTTCATACTACATTCATTCCCTGAGAGACCAGTTCATAATGATAATGGCCTAGGGTCCTAACTTCAGTGTTTCAGAACCCTGGAGACAAATGAAGGGCGGGGCCTGTGTAACTTCCTTTCTAGGAGGATGACTGATAGTTTAAGGGGATTAACAATGGTTAAGAATTGCCACTGGTTTAATTCAGATCATCCCCCAAGACATACAACAGCTCTTAGATACCTCCCTTACTTGATTAGAGACCTTACCTCTCAGAGGAAGGCCTTGCCTCTACAGGCTGGGGAAGCAGAAGTAAGAGTCACCTTCTTCCTGTTGCCCTCCCCGACCCTTTTTGAGTTCTTCTAATAGAACCCCAAGAGTGGTCAGTTCCATTGTTCCAAGGAGGGGTGGGGGACAGTTCCCTGGGGAAAAATGATTTTTTTTTCTTGGTTATTTTTCAAGGGGCTAGGATACCACCTAAGTGAGCCTATTGGGGAATTAAAGATCCCATTTCCACCAGAGTCCTGAATACCGAAGGAAAATGAAAGATTTATGAGCCTAAGATTCATGCCTACCCTCTACCATAAATTATGGATTGGGTCGGCTCTAGGTGCTGCTTTCCTGCAGCTGCCTCCTGCCATTGATGATAGTTTTTCTCTCCCTTCTGGGAGAATGAGAGGAAGGAAGTGCAGTCTGAGTGGACTTTGGAATAAAGAAAAGTAACAGCAAAAGAAAAAAATTAAAAAATAAAGCAAAAAATTTTAAAAAATAGACAAAAATAAATTTTTTTAAGGAGTAAAAAAGAAATTATGGATTGGGCTCTAGGAGTTCAATTTTCTTTTTGGGATAGAGCCCCAAGTCATTGAAAATTTTTCTTTCCGTTCCTTTCAGGAATGGCTACATAGCCCAGTCTGGCCTGGAACTCCTGATCATCATTCCTCAGTTTCTAGAAATGAGATTTAACACTAATGCATCATAATGCTTGCTTGTTACAAATTTTATAATTAGATATTTTTTTTTATTTTAATTTTGAGGCAGCTTCGAGCTATGCAGTCCAATATAGCCTCAGACTTGTTATATATCTCATATAACTCAGAGTAACCTCAAACTGACAACCTCCCTCTGCTTCTTGAGTGCTGGAACCGCAGGACTGTACATCTAAGCTCTTATCTTGATTTTTTTTGTAATATAATTTTTTATTGAAAAAAAAATTTCCGCCTCTTCCCACTCCTCTCCCCCTCCCCCCACTCCTCTCCCCCTCCCCCCACTCCTCTCCCCCTCCCTCTCCAGTCTAAAGGGCAGTCAGGGTTCCCTGCCCTGTGGAAAGTCCAAAGTCCTCCCCCCTCCGTCCATGTCTAGGAAGGTGAACATCCAAACTGGCTAGGCTCCCACAAAGCCGGAACATGAAGTAGGATCAAAACCCAGTGCCATTGTCCTTGGCTTCACATCAGCCTTTATTGTCCGCCAGGTTCAGGGAGTCCGGTTTCATCCCATGCTTATTCAGTCCCAGTCCAGCTGGCCTTGGTGAGCTCCCAATAGATAAGCCCCACTGTCTCCGTGGGTGGGTGCACCCCTCATGGACCTGACTTCTTTGTTCATATTTTCCCTCCTTCTTCTCCTCATTTGGGTCTTAAGAGCTTAGTCAGGTGCTCCAATTTGGGTCTCTGTCTCTATCTCGATCTATCGCCAGATGAAGGTTCTAAGGTGATATGTAAGATATTAATCAGTATGGCTATAGGATAGGGTCATTTTAGATTCCCTCTGCTCAGTTGCTCAAGGTATAACTGTGCTTAATCAGATTTGCTGTTCAAATTCTTTATGGGCTTTTTCAGTTCATATAGCAAATAATACATCTTGAGAGTTTTGTTAGATTATTTTATACATTATAATTTTGTTTATAGTTTTATTTTGTTCATGTGACTTGATAATTTTTGTTTAAGCTTGCTATGTTATTTTGAATTTGTTGCAATTCTTTCCATCTGATTTAGTTTAACAAAGAATTGGTATAAATATTTTGAGTGACTAATGATTGGATAAAGGGAAGATATAATAATTTAACCAGTCTCTTAGATTCAGTTTCTGTATTTTTTTTTCATCATGAGCTAATTTTTTCTGTCTCTTTGGGAAAATCTCATCCCCTAACAATCTTTAGATGCTCACTGCATAAAATAAAATTCTTAACAAATTTGTTATCTAAACTTTCCGGTGAATGAATCATTTTCACATATAGGCACATTGATTCCTAGTCTCAAGCATTTGCTTGTTTCTTTTCATCTTGTACCTGCGATCTCTACCTCCCTCTGGTGCCTTTTTGCTGCATTGCAGGTTCACTGGGACAAAAGCACACTATGTTCTCAGCAGTTCCTAAGGGGAAATATGCCAGAACCCGATTGTATTCTGAGACAGACAACACAGAATCCTATCCATCAACAAGTCTGCGAAAAAAAATCAAACACTGGGCACACACACACACACATTTATATGTATATATTCCACTCTTTTTTCCCCACAAAGAAAGAAGTCACTGAACTCTGTATACTTAAGCCTGTCATAACATGATTTCTCTGGAAAAACAACATGACATCTGGTCACTTTTGGCTGTTACAAACCTCTAGGCATGTCGAATATCCCTGCTCTCATGAATACTACACTAGAGATTAGGAGGATATCAATCTCATGAATAACATTTTATTTCCCTAAGGAAAGCATTGTAGCTGAGATTTCTGTCACATGGAGCCATAACAAAGGAGAGAAACAATGATTGCCTGGGTGCATACTATTCATAGGTGAAGAAGGGACAACATTTCTGGACTTGTCACAAAATTTATATTCTGTTATCCATTCTATTTGTGAGAAATAAGGGTCTGAACCTAGTGATTTTTATTTTTACCTCTGTACTTCCTGTTAATTTCACCTATACATCACACGTAATTATATAAATAGAAAATATTAATAACACTAATATCATTAATAACATAAAATGCTATTGATATTTACAATAGTAATTATATAGAAAACTAAAATTATATATTATTTTAGTTACATATAATATAGATTTATAGTTTTATTTGGGGTGGGAATATGAGTAGTATTATTATTGAACTTACAAATTGAAATCCCAATACAAAAAATTGGAAATACATATATAGAAGCACGGAACACAGAAAATGAGTCCTGAATATATGCTGCTATACTCATAGATCAGTATATCACTCAATCCTCATCAGAAAAGCTTTTTCTTGTCGTTGTTTGTCATTAGAACATAAATTCACGACTGAAAAAATGTATAAAAGGTGAGAAAATTTTAGCACTTTTTCTTTTAATTATATGTCTCTATCAAATTCCTCTCTTCAAGACTCAGATAAGGAAGTGGAAAGATTCTAAGAGTGAGAGACTGTGGATGACTCTAAGGAAATAGCATCCTTCAGGCACACCAGGACTGATGCACATATGAACTCACAGACACTGTGACATCATGCACAAGACTTGTGCAAATTTAAATGAGACAAAAGTCCAGTCCAGCATAGCGAAAAAGAGGACAAAAGTCCCACTTCAAAGGAAGTTGTTTGCAACTGATACCTACTTAAAAGGGAACAATCAATTTTCTTCAATGACCTGTCATTGGATTTATCAGCTGCATTCCAGGACAAGTCTCATGCCCAAGAATAGTTGCCCAACACAAAATATACCCCATACTTTTTGAGTGGTCTCTTTTTGCTATTTTTTGTCTTAAGGGAGTATTTTTGTTTGTTTTGCTTCATTTTTTGAAAGAGTCAGAGAGACAGAGATAGCCAGAGAGATAGAGATAATTAAGTACAGGAAGTTGTGTGAGTAGGGAGACGGGAAGGTTCTGGGAGGATTTTGGGAAAAGGATAGAATATGATTAAGATATTTTGCATGAATTATTTAAAGTAAAAGAGGATTTGGCAAAAATAAAAAAAATAAAAAGTACGCTTTAACTGACTTCTTTTGATACCATCTTTGTCCAGAAAAAAAAAAAAAAAAACAGAACATTTTAAAGATGAAATGTACATATAAAGCAGAGTTTAAACTAATAGGTAGCAAAAAAAAAGACATAATATTCCATTCCTCATGTCTGTGGCTTCTTATATTAATTTTGTGCCTAGCAATTTGAGTTAATGTATTTACCCAGTATTTTTGTGGTATATATTGAATATGATGGGAATTAATTTGAGTAAGAGTGTCATAGTTAGTGTTTCTATTGCTGTGAAGAGACACTATGACCATGGCAACTCATAAAGGAAAACATTTAACTTTGTGGGCTCACTTACATTGCAGAGGTTAAGTCCATTATCCTCAGGGTAGGAAGCAAGTATCATGTGGGAAGACATGGAGCTAGAGAAGGAACAGAGTGTTCTTAAATCCTGGCTCATAGACAATAGTAAGTGGTCTGAGATATTGAACACGTCTTGAGGATATATAAGATCTCAAAGCGTACCTCCACAGTGACTCACTTCCTCCAACAAGACCATACATACTACAACAATGCCACACCTCCTAATAATTCCATTCACATTTAGGGGCATTTTCCTTCAAAACACCACATTCCACTCCCTGCCTCTGCAAGGCTTGTAACAATATGATAATGCAAAATACATTTATTCTAATGTCAAAAGTTCTGATACTCTATCACAGTCTCAACCTTGTTTCAAAGTCTAAAGTTTGGTCTCTTGAGATTCATGCAGTCTCTTAACTGTAATCCGCTATAAAATTAAAATAAAAAAGCAAATTACATGCCTCCATCATATAATGGCATAGGATATAATCTATCATCCCAAAACATATGGAAGGGAGCATTGAGAGGAAAAAATAGAACAAATCAAGACCAAAAATCAAGTAGGAAAACACCAAACTCTGTATCACCATGTCTGATGTCAAAGTGCTCTTCAGATATCCAACTCCATTCAGCTTTGTTGACTGCAACATAGTTTCTTTTCTTGGACTGGTTCTGCTTCCTGTTAGCCTCTTTCATCAACAACTTTCTCAAAGCTCTGGAATCTCCAACATTTGGGGGCTTCAAGATAATCTACTCTTCAACTTGAAAACCGCATGCAGTGACCTTTCTAGGCCATTCAGGGACACCACTGACTCTCTCCTGGTGCCCGGATCGGATCTCCTTACTGCTTAGGTGGCTCATAAACAAAGGGCCTACCTTGCTTGCTGCAGGCAGGCTATTGGGACAAAGGAGCTACCACCCTCCCGATTTGGATTCAGTCCCAGCAAACGAAAAGGCTGAGCTGGGAGATGTTATGTGGTCAAAGAGGGGAGGGAGGAGGTGGAGACTTTTTTTTTCCTTTTCTCAATAAAAAAAAATTAAAAAAAAACAGATTCACAAATAGAAAGAAGAGGAAAATGGTGGGGAAATGTAGAAATATTAAGAATAAGGAAGACAGATGATTATACATATAAAGAAATGATAGAGCAGGAATGGAAATGAGAAAATAGTGTTACAGTAGCTTACTGACAAAAGAGAAATATGATTAATGGATTTCTAACCTGTACATGACCATTTTAATTATTTTACTATAATATTCTCATATTTATTTTCTATAATTTCAAGTACAACAGAGATAGTATCTTAAATAATTATTATTGATTAGATAAATGTATTCTCCTCAAAGTAAAAGGTACATTTTGGAAGTCTCCATTTTCTAAAAATATACTTCCAAAGAGAATAATCTTCATAATATTTGGAGCAACTTCACAAAATGCAATGATTATATCTATGTGTAAATATTCACACTTTTACTGAACTTAGGACTTTGCACATGCTAAATGCATTATGTGCCATTCAGATAGATCGCTATATCATTTTTTTTTTTTTTTATTTTCGAGACAGGGTTTCTCAGTAGCTTTTTGGTTCCTGTCCTGGAACTAGCTTTTGTAGACCAGGCTGGCCTTGAACTCACAGAGATCCTCTGCCTTCCGAGTGCTGGGATTAAAGGCGTGCGCCACCATCGCCCGGCTTGCTATATCATTATTAAACAATATCATTATTGTTTAAAATGAATATACTCTACCTATGTAACCCAACCTTCCTTAATTTCCATATGCACCCTATGTAGACCTTAAAGTTGCTACAATTATAGGCATTCAACAGCATTCTATGTTAAATGTCAGGACATAAAATGCAGATATCATTCTCATGGATTTGTAGAATTAATCTTGATAAAATTGTTATTCTATTAAAATCAATTTACAAATTCAGTGTGATCCCCATTCAAAATTTTAAGGAAATTTTTTATATATGAAGAGAATAACTTAAAATTTATTTAGACTCACAAAAGTCTAAGAACAGTCAAAATAATACTTAACAAAAAATACCACAAAAGGCATCTCCATACCTAACGTTGAGTTACACTACAGAGTTACAGTATAGCATGATACTGCAGAAGACAGTCACATAGAGCAGAGGAACAGAATGGAGACTCCAAACAGAAGTTCACCCACAACTTGATATGATATTTTATAAAGATGCCAAAAATACACAATGAAAGGAAAAAACATATTCAAACAATCATTCTGGGAAAACAGCATATCAACATCTAGTAGAAGAAAACATCTATCTTATACTGAACAAAATATTACTCCAAATGGACGAAGAAGCTCAAAGTACAATTAGCTACTTTAAAATTGCTAGAGGAAAACAAATCACATTAATTCCATAATATAGATAGACACAGAAAATAAGATTTTGAAGAAGACTCTGGTAGCATAGATAATAAGACTGTTGAATGATAAATAGGATATCATCAAACTCAAAAGCTTTAGTGCATCAAAGGAAATCATTAGCTGAATAAAAATGGATCCCACATAATGAGAAAAGTGGGGAAAATGTTTCCAAGCTATACCATTAACAGAAGATTAATAGATATAATACACAACAAACAAAAGAAATCAAACAAACAATAAACAAAACATTTCAAAATAGAAATCAAGAAAGCAAAAACCAAAATTTAAAAAAGGCCATGATTCTGAACACAATTCTCAAAAAAAGAAATAAAAATGGATAATAAGCATTTAAAATAATATTCAATATTATTAGTCATAAAAATGCAAATTAAAATTACATTGAGATTCCTTCCACCTTAGCACACTCAAAATGGCTGTAGTCAACGAACCAAATGGTAGGGCTGGACAGATGGCCCAGAGCTTAAAAGAGTTGGCTACTCTTCTTGAGAATCTGAGTTCAGTTCTCAACACCCTTACTGGGTAGCCTTCAGCTTTCTGTAGCTCCAAATCTCAGGAATCTAACACTGTGATGTGACCTCTGTGAATACCAACATGCATGTGGCATATATACATAGTGACTCTTATATATGAGTGAAAATAAAAAAAACACATATTTAAAAAAGAGAAATAAAGTGAAAGGAACTGGTGAGGATACAGGGAACCCTAACTTATACTTGAAGGAAGTATAATCTGCTGCTAAAGACAAACATACCTTAGGTAAAAAATAGGGAAACAATTTGGAACTAAGTTCGAAGTTTCTTTCGTCATGACTAGTGTTCATAGTCTCAGAAGGTGTTGTGCATGCTGCTAGGCAAGACAAGATATCAATGATAAAACTCAGTTGTGAACGCTATGAACTATAATACTACCCTGTCAGACAAGATATACCTACTGGCAAAATAGAGGCATGACTGTTTAGGATGTTACAGATCTCTCCTGAATCTGTGCCCTATTCCCCAAAGGAGATTCATACTTAATACAGTAAGCATGATTAAAAAACAAACAAAAACAAAACAAAAAATATGAATGGCTGAGAAGGTCTTGGGCCCTGTGTATGAATTTAATGCTGCTGTTTAGCTAAACTGTCAATATACATTCAAGCTGTCTTTTAAGTATTTGTGTTTACAGTCAAATGCTATTCCCAGAGGAATCGTCTTGCAATTAATTTCAGTCGCTACTTAGACACTTAGGTGCTCAAGCTGCTAAGAATAATTGGCATCCATTTATTCTTAACAGCCATAAATATAACATTTATACCATACTCTCCAAGGCTTGGGGATCATTATAGAAGATGGGACAGAAAGAAAATAAGAGCTGCAACATAGGAAGGAATGTTAACAACAATTTTTCTCTAGTATGGCATGGTCAAAGCAATTATGACCTCTTATCAGCTGTGACTTCTGCAGTCACACAATACTGAGTTTATCAACCTTCAGTCATAGAAAAGGATGAGCTGACTGGTTTCTGATGGATTCTGGGGCAGTGAAAATATTTGTTTTCAGTTGTGTATCCACTGAGGAATCCAGCAGACTTCAATGTATAGTTTCAAACTTGTGATCAAACAATTGATTCTGGTGAAAGTGAGTGAGCCTCAAAACAAAATCAAAAAGAAAGTCAAATCAAATATCAGCAACAAACAAGCAAAACAAACAAATTACCATAAAATTCAGGAGAGGATTTCTGGGGAGGAGGTCATGTAACATCAAGTATAAAAATAATCATTAATAACTTAGAAATTCCATAATTTTATATAAAATTTAAGCTCTATTTTATATGTGATATTATTCTATTAAAATATGAGTTCATAGTGATTTTGTATTACTTTTAAGGGATTATCTCATTATATAGTGATATCTAGCATTTACCTTAATATTTAATAATTAGATAAGAGTCCAAAAATTGAATAGAATATTTAGTTGATTTCTGATCTTTTACAGAAACTTACAATATCTAAGTCAATAACTCTTTATGTATGCCAGTACATATTTTTACATAAATTACTTGAAGCAGAATTACTTGAAAGAGATTGTATATGTGGATTTCATGTTTTATGCTCTAACCAACAATTCCTGAGAGTATCGATTGTCCAGCATCCTGATGAACACAGCAAGCTTGCAAGCCTTCTTTGGTAATCCAATTTCTAGGTGCCAAACCCTGTGCAAATGACTAAGGTGGCTATTTATTATATCAAAGCAGGCCTGGTGTCAGGTTCTCCCATCATTCCTCAGTCGCTATCTGTTACAGAATATGGCTGGTATTCTTCACACCCTACCCCAAAACTCTTACTACCAAGGGCTAGGCTTTTGCTTGTCTTTCCCGAGCCTGATCCTTATATAATAAACCAATTATTTTGGCTATGCCATTATCTAGACCTGGGCCTTTTTTGGTTGTTCATTCCTTTCTTACCACAAACCTTCCTCTTTTGGTCCAGTTAATTTGTCAGCCATGTTCAACCTGGACACTTCCCTCTGCCTGCTTTGTCTTTTAAACCTACAAGAAAAATCATTTCCCTACTTTAGGATTAGTCGTGTCTTCCTTTAATTTCAGGTTCTTCATTCATTAGTGTTACAATTTTTAAAAAAAATGCTCCAAGATCCCTGGTGGCAGAAGGCAGCAGAAATGCTGTAGGTCCCCAAATGGTGGTAGCAGGCCATGTGGCGACAGGCAGCAGGCCCTGGGAGCAGCCAGTCCCAGGCAGAGAAGGCTGCCAGTCCCCGAGCAGTGGCTGGTCCCAGGCAGGGAGACACATGGTGGGCAGGCAGGAGACAGAGACATGGATAGACATAGCATGTAGAGTGAGGTTGAATATTTATTTAGGGGGTTATGGAGGAGAAAGGGAGAAGGGGGAAATTAGAGAGAGAGATAGAAAGAGAGAGGGTGGGGGAATAAAAAGAAGAGGAGAGAGAAAAAAAGAAGGGAAATGGAGCAAGAAGCCAAGATATCAAGAGAGGGAGGGGCTGCAGGGAGTGGGCATGGCTTGTCTCTGAAAGTGACAAACAATCATAACAATTAGTAATGCAAAATTCTTTCAGTAAATCATAATTTTCATTCTTTAGTGAGAGCAACATCAACTCATTTCTGTAAAAGATCAGTTATCTCTTTTTCAGGGAAATATTTTCTTTGATGATCACTTTGTTTCATTGTTAATCTTAGTTTTAGTAGTAGGAAAACTTGAGATAATAGAAAAAGTAGCAGCTAGTTAATAGAGGACATTATGTTAGTTAAAACATAAAGTTAGTTAGGAAATAGGGTTTCTGAAATGTGTTAACAGTTTGTGTTCGTTTTGGCTTACTCATAAATATTTTTATGGAGATGTAGACAGTATGGATCAACACAGTTTACATTTACAGACACAAGGTAATAGTTCTAGTTCTCACTATCCCCTGAGGTCAGAATGGATAAGAAAGGGTCGAAATTTAAGAGCCTACTCACAGTTTTTCTACTGTCAAAGAAAAAAAATGTTGGTATCCCACCATTACAGACGACAGTATGTGCACTACAGGACCAATAAAACAGAAAATTCCCTTGATAGCTATAGGGAAAAATTGTTTTGCTCCAGCAATTTAAGATATGATATTTTTATTAATTGTTTCTTTTTGTCTTTGCTATTGTGGAGTCTGTCTTCCAAGATGTTTGTTTGTTGATATATCTGAATAAACTGATACTTCTAAGTAGCAGTTAGGATGGTGATTACCCTTAAAATACTTCTTTATTTTGTGTTTTTTTTTTTTTAAAGTAAATATCCTCTATCTCCTGTTTTGAGGACAGGCTTGAATAAAAATATTTCTTGCCTGGATAGGGAGATGGGAATAAAAATTATATGAAGATGCATGAAAATAGTAAGACAGAAAAACATCACACAGTATAAGGATGAAGTATTAAGAATTGCAGAGATCCTGAAATCCCCTTGTGTTGTTTTTCCCACAACTTTTACACCCAATACAAACTGGGGGAGAAGGTAAAAAAAAAGGATTCATTAACATGATACAAAGAGGTTAACTCACATAGTCAACTCTGAGACTTCCCATCATCAGCATTTTATTGCCTAGCAAGATGCCCCAAGTCATTTACACTTAGTCATATACCTGAAAGACAGTCCTTTCCCAGGTGACCTCATAACTAAAAAAGGAGAAGCACATTTGCATATCCCGTCCATCTGTCAGTATGGCATCAAGCTATCTTAACCTCAAAAAGGGGCCAGGCGATCAACTTCTGAGTAAGAAGGTGCCATTAAGCCTGTCAGTCTCCAGTCTCTCTGACGATCAGATAAGGTGAGAATGGGACTGCATTTCTAGGCCTCCACACTCCTGGTAAATCTTATGATGGCAGAACACCCTTTTCTTTCTCTCTTTTTTTAAGCTGCTTTATGTTTGGCCTTTAAAATTTATCAATTTATTTAAAGAACTCTGATCATATATATAGGCTATTTTGGATTAGGGTATTTGTCTTCCTTATTACTCATTTTTTGAGGTTTTTTTTTTTATATTTTGGATGTTAATTCTCCATCCAATGTGTAGCTGGCTAATAATCTGTCTCATTTGTGGACTTCTTTACACTCAAGTATTTACTTGACTATACAGAAACTCCTTAGTTTTAAGAGATCCCATTTGTCAATTGTTGGCTTTAAATCCAGAGAAAGCAGGATTTTATTCAAGAAGTCTTTTTTTTTTTAATACAGAGAGGACTTAAGAGGTTAGTGAACAGCCACACAGCAGGACACCCCACTCTATAGGACCTCCACAATGGGACAAAACTCTGGGCCCTCCCCCAACTTCCTAGGCTTTTCTAGCCAATCAGTAGGGATTTTCCTGTGGATAGGCTCTCCCCATACCCAAATCTATGCTTTGGACCACTCAAACTACTAGCCACACCCTGCCTAAGAGCTGAGAGCTGACAATAATAAGAACAAGAGCTTGCTAGAACAATGAGGGGATTGAGAAAGAGCACCAAGAGAGCAAACCAGGAGAGAAGACCAAGAAAGAAGTCTTATAGAGACCTTAGAGGCTTTCTGAGACAGATATTGACAGTACAGGGAAGACCAAGAAAAACTCCCAAATAATCAGAGACCCACTGCAAGGATTGGATCAAGAGGCAAAGACACTGCCCGTCTCATTTGAAGAAAAAGATAAGGAGGTGCCAATGCAATAATTTCTCCAACAACTTAAAAAGCAATATGGTAACACCAGAACCCAGTGGTCACTCAAACAGGAGGACTCAATCATCCTAACCCAGAAGTAGAAGAAAACAACTTTACAAGTAACTTTATGAAAATGATGGAGAAATTTAAACAGGAAATAAAAAAAAACTCCCTTAAAAATGGAGGAAAAGACAAAAAATTGGAACAAATTAATAAATCCCTCAAAGAAAACCAAGAAAAATCAATCAAACAAGTGAAGCAAACAATTCAAGACTTGAAGACTGAAATAGAGGTAATAAAGAAAACACAAACTGAGGGAATTCTGGATATGGAAAATCTGGGTAAATTAATAGGAACTACAGAGACAAGTATAATCAACAGAGTACAAAAGATAGAAGAAAGAATCTCAGGTGCTGAAGATATAGAGGAAATAGACTCATTGGTCAAAGAAAACATTAAATCCAACAAATGCCTAACACAAAGCATCCAGGAAATCTGGGACACCATGAAAAAAACCAAACCTAAGAATAATAGGCATAAGAGGGAGAATAACTCCAGTTCAAAGACACAGAAAATATATTCAACAAAATGATAGAAGAAACCTTTCCAAACCAAAAAAGGCTATTCCTATAAAGGTACAAGAAGCTTACAGAGCACCAAATAGACTGGATAAAAAAAAGTCCCCTTGCCATATAATAATCCAAACACAAAACATACAGAATGAAGAAAGAATATTAAGAGCTGCAAAACACGGTCAAGTAATATATAAATGTAAACTGATCAGAATTACACCTGAGTTCTTAATAGAAAGCATGGAAGCCATAAGGTCCTGGATTGATGTGCTGCAGACCCTAAGAGATCACAGATGCAAGTCCAGATAACTATACCCAGCAAAGGTTTCAATTACCATCGATGGAGAAAACAAAATATTCCATTGCAAAAACATTTAAACAATACATATTCACAAATCCAGACCTACAGAGAGTACTAGAAGAAAAATCCCAACACAAGGAACTTTTACACCCACAAAAACACAGGCATCTGATAAACCCCCATCAGCATAACCGAAAGAAGGGAAACACACGAACACTACTACTGAAAAATAACTGGAATTAACAACCACTGGTCATTAATATCGCTTAATGTCAATGGACACAAAAGACACAGGCTAAGAGATTGTAAACAAAAACAGGATCCAGCTGGGCGGTGGTGGCGCACACCTGTAATCCCAGCACTCGGGAGGCAGAGGCAGGCGGATCTCTGTGAGTTCGAGACCAGCCTGGTCTACAAAGGGAATTCCAGGACAGGCTCCAAAGCTACAGAGAAACCCTGTTTCGAAAAACCAAAAAAAAGTGGCAACAAACATGGCTCTGGCCAGTACCTCTGCCATGAGGCTGCAATCTGAAAAAGCAAAAAAAAAAAAAAAAAAAAAAAAAAAGGATCCAGCCTTCTAATATATACAAGAAAGAAAGATTGACACTACCTCAAAGTAAAGGGTTGGGAAAAGGTTTTCCAATCAAATGGACCTAAGAAACAAGTGGGTCTAGCTATCTTAATATCTAACAAAATTGAATTCAAAATAAAATCAGTCAGAACAGATGAAGAACAACACTATATTCATAAAAGGAACAATCCATCAAGATGTAGTCTCAATCGTGAAAATCTATCTATGTTAGGAAAAAAAAAATCTTTAAGGGGCGGCTCCACCAGTTCCAAGAAATCCAATTAGGTCAGAATAAATCAAATTAAAATGCCCATCATTTTATTAAATACGGTGCTCTCAGGTGGCCAAGCATATGGTAGGGAGACAGGAAAGCATCGGGAGCACATGCAAACCTGAGCCGCATGTTTGTCCTCTGTGAGTCCATTTTAATACACTGGCATGCTGGGATTTGGAGTCCAGACCAATGCAACTCCCAGGCCAGGGGCTGGTATGAATGCCAGTGGCTGGGGCTATGCTCCAGATTTAACATTCCAGACTCTTTGGATATAGGGGTGACAGGAAGTTGAAGTGATAATTATGACCACCATTTTAAGCTCTCTTTGGAAAAATGGCATAGACTCAAGGCTTGCAAACTCCTGTGGGCCTGGGTGATGTGGGGAAGTGGAGAGCTGGGTGTTGGTGGGTACTTGTTCGGCAGGATGTGTGGCTGGAAAGGCCTTCTGTTCACTGTCATCCCAGAGACACCAGGCATTTGTTTCTTGAGGGAGGTAATAAGGCAGGTGTCTAGGAGGAAAAAAATATTGTTATCATTGGTCCTATAAAATGGAGCTAACAATGGGATATGAGACACAATAGCAGATGAAATCAGATTTTAGTTGGCAGCTGTCCTTGACCAAGAAGAGTCAGTAGGTGTCCTTAATCCAGGAGAGCTGATACCCATGAAGTCCCAGGAGCTGGTACAGGTGCTCTTGGTGTTGTCCTGTGAGTATTTTGTAGGTTTGACTTGACTTAGGTAGCAGGACTAACATACAAAATATGCTTCAAACTGTCTGGGATTAAAATTAAAAGCCTTGGCTTTTACCAGACCTGATTTTGGTGCAGCGATAGAACTTTTCCAGGAACCCGTAAGAGAACTGGAACAGATTTTATATTTTGGTGTCATATTTAAAGGCTATTATTTTAGGTTAGAATAAACCTATTTATTTACATTCTAATAATGTAAATATTAGAAGGCTATTAGAGGAAATTGGGAACTCTGAACCTCTGAAGGTTTTAACCTGTTAATTCTGGACTATGAAGCCTGTTAAAGAACAGTACCTTGAGTTGTCAAATGCCTTTAGACAGATCTGGTAGGAATAGATGAACAAAAATCGAGACAGCTTTTGGCTAGCAAGCACTCTTAAGTCCTCTCCTTGTAGAAGCAATATTAGCCATTAGCTGTTGAGTGTGAGAGGCCCAAAGATTTTTGAGCAGGAAGATTGTCGTACCTGTCTTGGCAGAATAAGCAGATCGATTCCCTGGGTAAAAGGCCTCTTTTGTTTTTGTGTTGGTGGCTTTGTCATCTCAGAGCAAGCCTGGAGATGGCAGGTCTTCAGTCTTCTTAGAGGAGTCATAGGGTGCTGCAAGACTGGCATGTCTCTGTGTTAGAAGTGCTATTATTGTTAAAATGCCATGATCTCAGATCTTTAAGGCACTTGAGAGCCAGGTACCATTACCTGGTATTTTAAACTGGGCATAAAAACTAAATTTTTAGAGTTGTTGTAATCTGGAAGCATATATNATATATATACACAAAACTTAAATTCACATCAAGAAACACAGTTACACACTTACATAAACACAACGTGGCCACATTATTAACACAGAGACAGATAGAACAACCTTAGGGACCTGTATCAGCTGAATAGATGTTGAAAGAGAGAACAGAAACATAAGGATAAAACATTTTTGTAGCGTTTTAGAGTGGAAGAATGGGGGGAAAGTGGATTTGTTGTTAGCAGGGAAGGGCGGGGCAGCAGCAGAGATGCCAGAGTGTTCTGAGTGTGGACGACACAGACCAGGGAAAGAGCTGTGAAGAATGTAAGGCTAAGCACCCAGCCTGTGCTGGGGCCCAGATAGGAACCTGTATTGATGCAGGCTAGTGAAACTGATGGGCAAATGCCCCTCCATGAACCTGCGGCACCAGGTGCTAACTAGGAATCCATCACTTTTGTGTGCGTGCACTTGCTCGCAGCTTTGGAGCACTTTGGAATGGAAGTGGGGGTGGGACAAAAGAGCTGTCAGCAAGGGAAAAACAGAGAGAGATGAAAATGGAGGCAGGACAAAGCGTAGTTGCAAATGAACAAAGAAAGAAAAGCAGAAGAGGAGGGACAGAAGCACCATACCAAAAAAAAAAAAAAAACCCACAGACTTTGGAGTGTAATTTGCTTTAAATTAGACTGTTGCAATTTAAAAAGGTTTTTACGTGCCCACATAAGGGCATTTGAAATCGGCTAGGACTCACAAGAAACCCACTTTAAATGCATGCCTCTGACACGAGCCCCTTGCAGTGGATCCACCAGAATGGCGCTGAGTTAGGAAATGGGGGGGGGACCGGGGGGGGGTACATGAGAAATTGGCTGGGAATGTATTCCAGCAACCAAACTTTCATCTCAGCAGGAGGTCCAGCCTCTGCCGCAGGAGTGTCAAGCTTTTGGCACAGCCTGTGACTTCAGCAAAAGCACAAAAATCTAATGGGTCACCTCAAAACCCTACCCACATGCAGTTTAAAAAACGGAACTCACCAAGTGAAGCCGAACTTGCCTGTCAGAGCATGTGTATAGGAAGGCCCATTTTCAAGCAAGGAACTGGACCCTGGGTCCTGGGACCTGGGCCCTTAGGAAAAATTGAGGCCTCTCTGTGGGAAGGCACAACATATCAAAACCTATGGGACACTATGAAAACAGTGTGAAGAGGAAAGTTCATAGCACTAAGTGCCCACATAAAGTAAACAGAGAAAGCTCACATTAGTGACTTAACAGCACACCTGAAAGCTCTAGAACAAAAAGAAGCAGACTCACCCAGGAGGAGTAAAAGACAGGAAATAATCAAATGGAGGGCTGAAATCAACAAAATAGAAACAAAGAAAACAACACAAAAACCCAATGAAACAAAGCTGGTTCTTTGAGAAAATCAACAAGATAGACACCCTTATCCAATCTAATCAAAAGACAGAGAGATAACATCCAAATTAACAAAATCAGAAATGAATAGGTGGGCATAACAACAGACACTGAGGAAATTCAGAGAATCATTAGGTCATCCTACAAAAACCTGTAATTCACAAAATTGGAAAATGTAAAAGAACTGAACAATTTTGTTAGATAGATAATATATACCAAAATTAAATCAAGGCCAAGTGAACAATTTAAATAGACCTATAAACTTCAAGGAAATAGGAGTTTTCACCAAAAAAATCTCCCAACCACAAACAGCCCATGGTCAGATGGTTTCAGAGCAGAATTCTACCAGAACTTCCAAGAAGAGCTAATACCTATACTCTTTAAAGTGTTCCACATAATAGAAACAGAAAGGACATTGCCAAAATCTTTTTATGAAGTTACAGTTACCTTGATAACAAAACCACACAAAAACTCAACCAAGAAAGAGGATTACTGACCAATCTCACTGATGAACATGATGCAAAAATACTCAATAAAATACTGGCAAACCGAATCCAGGATTTATCCCTACTGCATGTACTGGCTTTCTGGGAGCCTGTTTTCTTCAGATGTACACGTTACTCTCAGCCTAGACATAGTAGGGAGGGCCTTGGACCTTCCACAAAGCACTGTGCCCTACCGTCTCTGAGGATTGGATAGGGGTGGGGTGGTGTTGCGAGAGCTCCTTCCGCTCCTCCAGCCAATAGCCTCTGAGATACCAGCCCATTGGGGTGTGGTCTCTCTCCGTTTAAAAAAGCGGCCACTTCCCTCTGCTCTCTCTCTGGCTTCCGGCTCCGCTTCCAGCGACTAGGCTCCTTTCCTGACTGTGCAGAGGGCTGTTGTCTGGGATGGTGATCTGTAAGTTTTCCCCTTTAAATAAATAACCATTCTATTAATCATAATTCCAAACTGGTGTGGGATTGTTTGTGACTTACGCCTTCATCTGGCGCCCGAACGTTTCGTTTTAGGACCCCTCCTTCCCCTCCCCCATGGGCTGCCTGCCGCCAGCTCGGTTTGGCTTGAGCCCTTCCTCAGCCACGGCCTGTGCCCTGCCTCCCCTTGTGGATTTAAACTCCACAGGCCCGCATTGTCTCTGCCTGCCTGGTTTGCTCTTTCCTGAGTCGTTTTTAAATCTCCCTTGCAAGCGCAGCGCTTACGTGGCGCGGCGCGAACCAGAGCGCGCAGGCCTTGCCGAAAACTGCAACTCCTCGGGGCGACTCTGCTTCCGGGGTTGCTCTTCTCTACCCTTGGATTCTGGGTTTCTGGTTCCGTGTATGGAATTGATTTAATTACATTTACTTTGATGAGAAACTCACATTTCCCAGTTTTTAACAACTACTAAATCTGACTCTGAAACAGGACCCCGTTTTAGTCACTTTTGCTGCAGTTCTAGTCGCGACTCGGCAACAGTGCCACCTGCTGGATAATAGGTAATATGGCAGTTTTTGTTTCCTTTGCAAATTTTACTGCATTTTTTTTTTACTAATACAATGGATTACGTCATACAAGGTTTATATGATCATGGAGATACCTTAATTTACTTGTTACTAGGTTTCAGTTTTCTTTTCCATATTCTATCATTAAGGAAGAATATGGCACTCCTAAGAACGATAGAATCTTTATGGACTAATAATGAACAACTAGTTGAAAGGGTTAAATAATTTGTGGAACTGAAGTAAATTGTGTAGATTTTTTTTTCTGTCTCTCTGTCACCCCTCCCAGTAACAGTTTACAGTGAGAGATATTTATTGATCACCTGGCAGTTTTTAACTTAACCCTCATTCTTTTTCCCTAGTTTCCCCTATTTATGGCCAATCTGTGACAAATAATGGAAAATTTCAATTCCTTTCCCACTTTTCTGCTCTTTACCTGAATGAAGCCACTGTGGTGGCGGAGCTGCTCTTCCATTTGCCCATAGGTACTCCTCCCAGTCCTTACATATATAGCTTAAATATTAAGGATTGCAAAAAATAACGTTACATTTGCTAAAATTATACAGCAAAGAACATTTGATAAAAATAAGAAATATATACATTTACCCCAGTTCTTTCTAAGGATTAGAGTTATAATGCATTATATAGAATTATTTCTTCTTATAAGCCATGGACTAAATTTAGTGCATTAATCTGTTTCAGTGATACCTGCTTTTTCCTCAATCAAATCTTAAATAATTATAACTTATATCATCCTTAGCTTATAACTCAATTTCCACAGATCAATACCACCATTCTTGGCAATCCTAGCCTTGACTGAAATTAGGTAATAAAATTCAGAAAGCATATACTACACTAGACATAAGAGAACATTTTGTTTATGGCCAATTATCTGCTCAAAAACCAAAAATAAGTACTATTAAAACATTTGAATAAAAATCTTACAAGACAGAAGAAAAAAAGATTTTAATTGTTCTAAATATGTTTTATAGTATTTGATAGAAAAGATTCATAATTGATATTTGTTACAAATCCCTTCTGATTTTTAAACACTTTTTCCTCAAACTCATCAAGATGTTATCTTTCTTTTTCTGTTTTATCTTTGAGTAAGAAGTTGCAGTAGAGAGGGAGTCCTTGTCTAGTCATAGCTGACCCTATAATCTTGAGTTGAACTCTCACTAAAAAGATTTATTTATTTCACTGATTTCATTAGCATTTTTTGTTGTTGTTGTTGTTTGTTTGTTTGTTTTTCGAGACAGGGTTTCTCTGTGGTTTTTGGAACCTGTCCTGGAACTAGCTCTTGTAGACCAGGCTGGTCTCGAACTCACAGAGATCCACCTGCCTCTACCTCCCAAGTGCTGGGATTAAAGGCATGCGCCACCACTGCCCGGCTTCATTAGCATGGTTTAAGGTAAGCCAGCCTTCCTAAAGGTGACTCTTTGGCTAGCAGTTTGGCCTGGCTCCCCTGGAATATTATGGCTCTACATAGATCACAGATTTTCTATTTTTGTGACCAGGAGGCACATTATTTTAACAGGCCTTCACTGCTACTTTGACATTCTATCTTTCTAAACCCTGTAAAATCACTTTAGATAAGAGATCAGAGATCCCAAAACTCTTTTGGCATATTTGGCCTCTGACAGGAAAAAAAAATAACAACAAAAACAAAAACAAAACTGCTTAGAGTCTCAAGAACATTTCTGGCTTTTAGTCAAGAAAGAAACTGATTACTTTTCTTTGGCGAGTTTTTATCCTAAACAGCTTAGCTACTTTCTATCTCCTGCTGAAGTAGAATCAAGTACAAATAACAATTAGCCGATGTCGAATTATTGCTTTATTTGTGATTGACTTAAATCACTGCTTGTACTCCTATTTGCTAAAAATGACTTCACTTGGTACCTAAAACAGAGTGAGGTGGAGAAATGCCTGAAACAATGAGTCATTGCCCTGAACCTGCTGACTACCATATCTGTTACTGTAAAATCTTGCTTGCTTGCCTTTCCGACCTTGTGATTTTAAAGTATAAAATGAGAACACAAACTGGACCTAAGCCCAAGACATTTTCAGGAGCTCTTTTGTCCAGCAGGGAGACATCCTCTCTTTCACTCTCATTGTTGCAAAATGGTTATTCCAGAACTATCCCTACTCACTGCTCTTAGCATCTCTCTTGCTTCTGAAGAGGTAACTCTAATTTCCACTGTTTGATTAGGAGGACAACTGATATGGCTTTTACCAGGAGAAACTGTGGTACCAGATGTTGCAATATTGGGGTACCTGCCCAGGAAGCCAATCAAAAAGACCCCAAATATCAAATGTTGAGAGAAATGGAAGTATTTGATTGGTGTTTAAAAAAAGTTTTAAAATGCCAAATCAAAGTCCACTAGAATCTTTTGCTGGGCTCACAAAAGCCTACATCTGTTGACATCCTAGGTTTTTTTTTTTCTTTTTGCCTCTAAGCTTGGTCTCCAGGGTGATGAACCCACAATCTTCTTCTGTAACATTTGCCAGCTGTTGCAACAGTCCGTGTGACACCTTTTTCATGTGGCTTCTCGAAAGAGAAAGAAGGATATTTGGCTATTATTTAAATTTTATGTGATTGGTATACAAAAAAGATACTGATTTTTATAAGTTGATTTTTGTATATTGATCCTTCTCTGAAATTACTGATTATTTCTGGACATTTTCTGATGAAATTTTGTGACCTTTTACATATAAAATATAAATGAATAATTTGACTTCTATTCATATTTGTACCTCTTTAATTTCCTTCTCTTGCCTTATTACTCTAGCTATGGCTTCAAGCACATTATTGAAAAAAGAGGGAAAGGAGTGGATAGCCCCCACTCATTTTTTATTTAAATTGGATTGCATTCCTCTCTTAATTCATATAATGTAGGCTGTGGTTTTCTCATGTACAGCTTAAGTTATGTTGAGGTATGCTCTCTCTGTTCTTACTCTCCCTAAGAATTTTAAAATGTAGGCATATTGGAGTTTCTCAAAAGCCTTTTCTGTATCTCTTCAGATGATTCTGTGTCCTTTGTCTTTAAGACCATTTACAGTTCATTCAATTCATTGTGTTGAACTTTCTCACCATTTTCAGGATAAAATCAACTTCATTGTGGTGGGTAATCTTTCCAGCTAAATTCTGTTGCAAGAGTTTTAGCATTTATGTTCATCAGGGATACAGACCTATAGGTTTTGCTGTTATTGTATCTTTACATGGGCTTAGTATTGGAGTAATACTAGCTTTGCAGATGGAGTTTGAAAGTGTTCCTTCTGCTTGTTTCTCTTGTCTCCTTCCTTCCTTCCTTCCTTCCTTCCTTCCTTCCTTCCTTCCTTCCTTCCTTGACTTTGTGAAGTATTGGTTGTTTTTTTCTTATAAATTCTGGTAGATTTCTCCTCCAAGATTTATGACTTCAATATTTATGGGTAGTTGCCAAGGATGCTAGGCTTGATGTTCCTGTTGTTGGGTGGGCCTTTACTAAAATTAATAGCTGTTGATTACCTCCAAGATATGAGTACCACTAATGCACACTTAGAGTTATTTGATATCTTTCATAGATGTTATAGCTAGGTAGGACTCCTGTTTGTTTCACATCTTTAGATGCTTACACGACACTTTCTGGTATCATGAGAGCTAATGCTCAGGGAGGAGATATTCAGGTCATGTTCAGCATAGATACCTTTGTGCGCTGTGTCTGAAGTACCTGATTTCTTCAGAAGTAGGGACCTTCCACATCTTGGAAATATCGAAGAGTATCATCAATACTCTGAAATGTTTTAGTAGTGCCTTGTCATGTTCAGTCATTTTTTTATTGAAAAAATTTCCACCTCCTCCCTGCCTCCCATTCCCCTCTTCCCCACTCCTCCCCCTCCCCCACATCTCTCCCCCTCACTCTCCAGTCCAAAGAGCAGTCAGGGTTCCCTGCCCTGTGGAAAGTCCAAGGTCCTCTCCCCTCCATCCAGGTCTAGGAAGGTGAGCATCCAAACAGGCTAGGCTCCCACAAAGCCAGTGCATGCAGTAGGATCAAAACCCAGTGCTGGATGGAGGTGGGTGGTCCTTGGACTTCCCACAGGGCAGGGAACCCTGACTGCTCTTCAGGTAGATGAGGGAGGGAAATGGGAGGCTGTGGCAGAGAGGAGGAAGAAATCTTTAATAAATAACATCAAACAAATAATAATAATAAAAAACAACAGTGCCATTTTCCTTGGCTTCTCATCAGCCCTCATTGCCTGCCATGTTCAGAGAGTCTGGCTTTATCCCATGCTTTTTCAGTCCCACTCATGCTGGCCTTGGTGAGCTCCCACTAGATCAGCCCCACTGTCTCAGTGGGTGGGTGCACACCTTGTGGTCCTGACTTCTTTGCTCATATTCTCCCTCCTTCTGCTCCTTATTTGGACCTTGGGAGCTCAGTCCAGTGCTCCAATATGGCTCTGTCTCTGTCTCTATCCATCGCCAGATGAAGGTTCTATGGTGATGTGCAAGATATTCATCAGTATGGCTATAAGATAGGGCCATTTCAGGTTCCCTCTCCTCAGCTGCCCAATGAACTAACTGGGGACATCTCCCTGGGCAACTGGGAGCCCCTCTAGAGTCAAGTCTCTTGCGGCTCCCTTAATTAAGAAATACCTCCCTGTTCCCATATCCACCCTTCGATTATCCCAACCATCCCATTTCCCCAAGGTCTCCCCATCCTCCCCTTCTCACTTTTTTTCCCCAATTCCCCTTACCCCCATCCCACCCCACCCCCAAGTTCCCAATTTTTGCCCTGCATTCTTGTCTACTTACAATATCCAGGTGGTTACTATGTTTTTCTTTGGATTCACCTTCTTATTTAGCTTCTCTAGAATCACAAATTATAGGCTCAATGTCCTTTATCTATGGTTAGAAAGCAATTATGAGTGAGTACATCCCATGTTCATCTTTTTGGGTCTGGGTTACCTCGCTCAGGATAGTGTTTTCTATTTCCATCCATTTGCATGCAAAATTCAAGATGTCATTGTTTTTTTACTGCTGAGTAGTACTCTAATATTTATATATTCCATACTTTCTTCATCCATTCTTCTATTGAAGGGCATCTAGGTTGTTTCCAGATCCTGGCTATTACAATTAATGCTGCTATGAACATAGTTGAACAAATGCTTTTGTCATATGATAGGGCATCTCTTGGGTATATTTCCAAGAGTGGTGTTTCTGGGTATTGGGGTACGTTGATCCTGAATTTCCTGAGAAATTGCCACACTGATTTCCAAAGTGGTTGCACAAGTTTGCATTCCCACCAGCAATGGACAAGTGACAAGTGTACCCCTTACTCCGCAACCTCTCCAGTAGAGGCTATCATTGGTGTTTTTAATTTTAGCCATTCTGACAGGTATAAGATGGTATCTCAAAGTTGTTTTGATTTGCATTTCCATGATCGCTAAGGAGGTTGAGCATGACCTTAAGTGTCTTTTTGCCATTTGAACTTCTGTAGAGAATTCTCTGCTCAGTTCAGGGCCCCATTTTTTAATTGGGTTAATTAGCATTTTAAAGTCTAGTTTCTTGAGTTCTTTATATATTTTGGAGATCAGACCTTTGTCTGTTGGGGGTGGGTGAAGATCTTCTCCCAGTCAGCAGGTTGCATTTTTGTCTTATTGACAGTGTCCTTTGCTTTACAGAAGCTTCTCAGGTTTAGTAGGTCCCATTTATTCAATGTTGCCCTTAATGTCTGTGCTACTGGGGTAATACATAGGAAATGATCTCCTGTTCCCATATGTTGTAGAGTACTTCTCACTTTCTCTTCTATCAGGTTCAGTGTGTTCAGATTGATATTGAGGTCTTTGATCCATTTGGACTTGAGTTTTGTGCATGGTGATAGATATGGTCTATTTTCATTCTTCTACAGGTTGACATTCAGTTCTGCCAGCACCATTTGTTGAAGATGCTTTCTTTCTTCCATTGTATACTTTTAGCTCCTTTATCAAAAAATCAGGTGTTCATAGGATTGTGGGTTAAAATTCAGGTCTTCTATTAGATTCCATTGGTTGACATCTCTGTTTTTATGCCAATACCAAGCTGTTTTCAATACTGTAGCTCTGTAATAGAGTTTGAAGTCAGGGATGGTAATGCCTCCAGAAGATCCTTTATTGTATATGATTGTTTTGGCTATCCTGGGTTTTTTGTTTTTCCATATAAAATTGATTATTGTCCTCTCAAAATCTGTGAATAATTTTGATGGGACCTTGATGGGGATTGCATTGAATCTATAGATTGTCTTTGGTAGAATTGCCATTTTTACTATGTTGAGCCTCCCAATCCAAGAGCAAGCGAGATCCTTCCATTTTCTGGTATCCTCTTCAAATTCTTTCTTCAAATATTTAAAGTTCTTTTGAATAGATCTTTCACTTCCTTGGGTAGAGTTACCCCAAGATATTTTATGCTATTTGTAGCTATGATGAAAGGTGATACTTCTCTGATTTCCTTCTCTGCTTCCTTATCCTTTGTGTATAGGAAGCCAACTGATTTTTTTTGGAGTTGATCTTGTATCCTGCCGCATCACTAAAGGTGTTTATCAGCTGTAGGAGTTGTTTGGTGGAGTTTTTGGGGTTGCTTATGTATTCTTTCATATCATCTGCAAAAATGAAAGTTTAGCTTCTTCCTTTCCAATTCGAATCCCCTTGATCCCCTTATGTTGTCTTATTGCTATTGCTAGAAATTCAGGCACTATATTGAAGAGTTATGGAGAGAGTAGACTGCCTTGTCGTGTTCCTGAGTTTACTGGGATGGCTTTGAGTTTCTCTTTGTTTAATTTGATGTTAGCTGTTGGCTTGTTGTGAATAGCTTTTATTATATTATGTATGACTCTTGTATCCCTAGTCACTCCAAGACCTTTATCATAAAGGAATGTTGAATTTTGTCAAATGCTTTTTCAGCATCTAGTGAAATGATCATATGATTTTTTTTCCTTCAGTTTATTTATATGTTGGATTAAATTGATAGATTTTCGTATGTTGTGGTGGAGGAAGGTCATTGGTTAAATAAAGAAACTGCCTTGGCCCTCATAGGACAGAAAATTAGGTATGTGGAGTAAACAGAACAGAATGCTTGGAGGAAGTGGAAGTGAGCTCAGATGCTGTAGCTCTCCTCTCTGAGGCAGATGCGATGAAGCTCAGACCCAAGATGGATATAGGCTAGAATCTCCCTGGTAAGTCCCCACCTCATGGTGCTACACACATTAATAGAAATGGGCCAAGCATTGTTTATGTGAATACAGTTTGTATGTTGTTATTTTGGGGCATAAGCTAGCTAGGCGGCCGGGAGCTGGATGGCAGGAATGCAGCCCGCAGCTCCGTCTACAATGTTGATAATTTTTCTAATGTATTCTTGGATTCGGTTTGCCGGTATTTTATTGAGAATTTTTGTGTCGATGTTCATGAGTGAGATTGGCCTGTAATTCTCTTTCTTGGTTGAGTCTTTGTGTGGTTTTGGTATCAGGGTAACTGTAGCTTCATAAAAGGAATTTGGTAATGACTCTTCTGTTTCTGTATTGTGAAATACCTTAAGGTGTGTAAGTATTAGGTTTTCTTGGAAGTTCTGGTAGAATTCTGTATTGAAACCATCTGGTCCTGGGCTTTTTTTGGTAGGGAGGTCTTTGATAACAGCTTCTAATTCTTTGCGACGAACAGGTCTATTTAGATTGTTCACCTGGTCCTGGTTTAACTTTTGTATGTGGTACTTATCTAAAAAAAAAGTGAATTTCTTTTATATTTTCCAATTTTGTGGCATACAGGCTTTTGTAGTAAGATCTAATGATTCTTTGAATTTCCTCTGTTTCTGTGGTTATGTCTGCCTTTTCATTTCTGATCTTATTAATTTGCATATTCTCTCTCTGCTGTTTGATTAGTTTCAATAAGGGTCTATAAATCTTGTTGATTTTCTCCAAGAACCAGTTTTATGTTTCATTGATTCTTTGGATTGTTTTCTGTGTTTCTATTTTGTTGATTTCAGCCCTCAGTTTGATTATTTCCAGTCTTCTACTCCTCTTAGGTGAGTCTGCTTCTTTTTTTTTTCTTCTAGAGCTTTCAGGTGGGCTTTTAAGTATCCAATGTGTGCTTTCTCCATTTTCTTTAAGTGAGCACTTAGTGCTATGAACTTTCCTCTTAGCACTGCTTTCATAGTGTCCCATAGTTTGAGTAGGTTGTTTCTTTATTTTCATTGAATTCAAGGAAGACTTTAATTTCTTTCTTTCTTTCTTTCTTTCTTCCTTCCTTCCTTCCTTCCTTCCTTCCTTCCTTCCTTCCTTGATCCAGGTGTGGTTCAGTAGTTGACTGTTGACTGTTCAGTTTCCGTGTTTGAAGGCTTTCTGGGAATGCCATTGTTGTTGAATTCTAAGTTTAATCCATGTTGATCTGATAAGATGCAGTTGGTTACTAATATTTTTTTTTGTAGCTGTGGAAGTTTGCTTTGTTACCAAGTATGTGGTCAATTTTTGAGAAAGTTCCATGAGCTGCAGAGAAGAAGGTATATTCTTTCCTATTTGGATGGAATGTTCTATAGATGTCTGTTAAGTTCATTTGATTCATTACCTCCATTAATTCTCTTATTTCTCTGTTAAGTTTCTGTCTGATTGACCTGTCCTTTGGTGAGAGAGGAGTGTTGAAGTCTCCTACTATTAGTGTGTGTGGTTTGATGACTGCCTTGAGTTCTAATAATGTTTCTTTTACATAAGTGGGTGCTTATATATTAGGGGCATAGATATTCAGGATTGAGACTTCATCCTGATGAATTGTTCCTCTTATGAGTATGAAATGTCCCTCTCCATCTCTTCTGATTGATTAAGTTTGAAGTCAACTTTGTTAGAAATTAGTATGGCCACACTTGCTTGTTTCTTAGGTCCATTTGCTTGATAAACATTTTCCTATCCCTTTACTCTGAGTAGATGTCTGTCTTTGTGGATGAGGTGTGTTTCTTGTAAACAGCAGAATGTTAGATCCTGTTTTCGTATCCAGTCTCTTAGCCTGTGCCTTCTTATACGTGAGTTGAGTTCATTGATATTAAGTGATATTAATGACCAGTGGTTGTTAACTCCGGTCATTTTTTTTTTTGGTAGTAGTGTTTGTGTGTTTTCCTTCTTCAAGTTGTGCTGGTGAAGGGTCACTAGATGTGTGAGTTATTGTGGGCATTGTTGGACTCCTTGGTTAGTGATTTTCCTTCTATTACTTTCTGTAAGGTGGGATTTGTGGCTACGTATTATTTAAATTTGTTTTTATCCTGGAAATTTTTGTTTTTTCCATTTATAGTGAATGAAAGCTTAGCTGGGTATAGTAGTCTGGGCTTGCATCTATGGTCTCTTAGTTTCTGCAGTACATCTATCCAGGACCTTCTGGCTTTCATGGTTTCCATAGAGAAGTCAGGTGTAAGTCTGATAGGTTTACCTTTATAAGTAACTTGACCTTTTTCCTTTGTGGCTCTTAATATTCTTTATTCTGTATGTTTTGTGTTTTGATTATTATATGGCAAGGGGATTTTTTTTTTGATCCAGTCTATTTGTTGTTCTGTATGCTTCTTGAACATTCATAGGAATATCTTTCTTTAGGTTGGGAGTGTTTTCTTCTACAATTTTATTAAATATATTTTCTGGACCTTCGAGCTGTACTTCTCCTTCTTCTACCTCACTTATTCTTAGTTTGGTCTTTTTATTGTGTCCCAGATTTCCTGAATGTGTTGAGATGAGAATTTGTTGGATTTGCTGTTTTCTTTGATCAGTGCATTTATTTCTCTATGGTATCTTCAGAACCTGAGATTCTTTCTTCTATCTCTTGTATTCTGTTGGTTATGCTTGTTTCTTTAGTCTCTATTCATTTACCTAGATTTTCTGTATTCATCCTGCCCTTGGTTTGTGTTTTCTTCCTTGCCTCCATTTCAGTTTTCAAGTCTTGAACTGTTTCCATTATCTGTTTGATTGTTTTTCCTTGGTTTCCTAGGATATCATTTACGGATTTACTCAGTTCTTCAAACTTTTTGTTATTCTTCCTATCCATTTATTTAAGGGAGTTTTTCACCTCCTGTTTAAGGGCCTCTATAACTTTTATAAAGTCAATTTTTTCTACTTCTTAATTAAGGTGTTCAAGTACTCCTGTTGTAAGTTTGCTGGTTTCTGATGATTTCATGTTGTTTTTCAGATTATTGGAGGAATTCTTGCATTGGCGCCTTCCCATCTCTTGCTCATAATGCTCCTCTATGGGTCTTCTTTTATAGGATTGAATCTCCTTGCTTGCCAGGGAGCTTGCAAACAAAAGGCCTACCTTGCTGCAGGCAGGCTATTGAAACACTGGTACTCCTGCCCTCCTGTTTGCACTCATGACTCAGCCCCAGTGCCAAATAGGCTGAGCTGGGGGATGGTATGCGCCTGAAGAGGGGAGGCAGAAGGTAGGAGATTTCTGGATGCAAACTGGGTGGGGTAGGAAGAGAGAGGCAGTATCTGGGGATAATAGCCCCTGCAGGAAGACTAGGAAGTATAGGGGGTTGAGGAATGTCTATGCTCTGTCTCTGGGCAGCCACCGTGGGTTGGTAGTGAGATCAGGTCTCCAGTCATTTTTTTTTTGTCATTGTTACATGATCTTTGGCTCTTGGAAGAGGCATTATCAATCTTGATGAGAAAATTTAATTTAAACTATATAAATATATTTATGCATAAATTTGTGTACTTTAGGGTTTGTTCATTTAGGTATATAATTAATAATATGATTACTTATGACTTTTTCAGACATTCTTACTGTTATGTTACTCATCTCTACCCTTATACTGTATTCATTTCCCTATCCCTTCTCTAATTAAACCCTGGCTTTCCCTAATTTGATCAGATCACTTTTATTATTATTATTATTTTTCCTATAATATTCTGAATTTCTGTGTTGTCTGTGATAATCTTTTCAATTTTTATCTTGGACTTCATTTTAGAGTTTCTTTCCATACTTATAAAGTTCATGCAGGTGTGTGCTTATGTCCTCTTTGAATTCCTTGAATTCTTTGATAAGGTTTATAATTGTCCTCTTAAATTCTATATTCTGAAATTTACTTAAGTAATTCTCACTGAAGAAAATTTTCATATGACTGGGGGCCTTTTGGAGAGGGAGGATATAACATATTAGTCCATAATATTGTTTGTGGTTTTGGGATGGGAGCTAGGCATATGGATTCATTTACTTGATTGTATGTCTAAAGTTCTAGTCTACGTTGAGTGAAAGATTGTTTCTGTTTTGCCTCTGAATCTGGATGATTTTAGGACTGGTGGAAGAATTAAACAGGTCAGTGCTTCAGATAGATATCCAGTGTTGCTTACTGATTAGAGAGACTGTCATTCCAATTCATTGGTAACAGGTGTGATGTAGTTTCTTAAGTGTCCTGTGATACTGCTTGGGTGAACTACAGGTTAAGTCCCCTTATTTAGTTTCCTAACTGGCCCTAGGTGTGGAAAGGCACTGTGGGAAAATGGATTAGGAAAACTTTTGAAAATGCATCCTAATGTGTTTCCAGGCTGTGCTTGGAGAACAGCAAAAGGTCAGAGTCCACATGATGGCATATGGATGTGGCTTCTGGCTAATCCTGGACGAAAAGTATATGTTACCTGGAGCTGGAAAGGTAGTATGAGGGGAGGGCTGTCTGTCAGAATAGGTAACAATGGGTTCCCTATTGGCTCCTGCTTAAATTTGTTTCTGAATGGGGACTCTGTCAGGGTGGTGATAGCAAAGATTGTGAAGATCCTGAGTAAGTTTCAGCAAAAAGTAGGGCATGAGTATGCAGCTACTTGCTAGGCGTGGACCTGGAGGGTGCTGATGTGGGAGGAAGGAACTTCATTAAGCTCTCAAAAAGTGTTTGTACATGTGACTCATACCAGAGCCTGCAGAAGCTATGTGGAGAATCCTGGGTCAGACTAGGCAATTGAGCTAGTGAATATTACTGCTGTCCATATTTAAGCCTGAAGGGATGGAGTGGAGGGTCTTCAGTGCTATAAGATTTCTACTCAGATTATCTATTTCTAACAATATGCTCTATATTTAACAGTTAAAAACCATTTTGTTTGTTCCAATGTGTATACAAGGAATTTTTAAAGAGCTCAATAGTATGAACCATATCTAATCCAAAGATGTGTTGGCATCACCTTGAGCAGCTGGGTCTGCAGTTTTCAATTTCTGGGTATCTTCTTTAATAAACCTGTTTCATAAGTGTTCCTTGTTTTTCTTGTCTATTTCTAGCACCTTCTGTTCCATTATTTATCTGTCCATGTCACTGATAAACTCTCCTGTCTTTTCTGCATGTCACGGACTTATTACAGTATGTCATTCCCATATTAGATATAGTTCTTCAATGACAGATGTATTACAACAGTCATGCATCTAAGAGACAGAAAGTGTACTTTTTCAACATCTTAAAGTTTCAATATAGATATTGGGATATTGTCAATTTCTTCATATTCTCTTGTTTGCAACACAGATATTATTTTATTCACTTTTAAATGATGCTATTTTGTATAGTAATTTTAAATAATATGGTAAGCCTTTAATTGATAATAATCTTAAAAGAGCTCCAAGATTAGTTTCAGCTCCTGCATATATGATCATTTGAGTCATTGTCTACATACCAAAATAAATAAATTCATGGAAAAATAAATGCACTTAATAAGTCAATTGGTGCATTCTCTGTACTCAGTCTCATTCTTTTGTTATTTTTGTTTTTTTTGTGTGTGTGTCACTCTCTTTTCTCCATCTACTCTTCCTTCCTTTTCTATCTAGTTATTGCTTCATATATTCCCTTCAACTCATATAAATCTATATTTGCCTATTTGCTAAGACTAATAGATTCCATAGAGTTAGTTACTTTTTCTAATTATCAGTGTTTACTTTTCAAATTTAAATCTCCATTAAAAGTCTTTCTGTATTCCTCTTTGCCTTCTTTCCAATTCATGGCCTTTTTCTTCATTAATTGCTACTATGCGTGAAGTAATTTTTGATGCAACAATCACCAACAAACATAACAATAGAAAAATGAATGTGACTAGAACTGAGTATTGAATTATATTTTTATGACTCCAAAGACTAAATTCCTCTCATATATTAAAGAGGATACACATATGGAATAAAATTTTAATGTGCTAATTATAGAAGTAGAACTAGATGATATAGGCCAGAATGTGCTTTGGTGGCAGAGTGCTTACCTAGTAGGTAAAATACTCTGGATTTTCTCCTCAGCATGCTACACTCCCTCAGCTAAGTCAACAACTTACCATTATAACTGTTATGTGTCATAATGAGTTTGTCTTGAAAATGCTATCTTCATGTACATGACTGCGAATATACTTTATAGTAAATTTCAAGTATATAAGAGGTTTCAGAGAGAGGAAAATTATGCAATTTCAACCTAAAAAATAAAGGTTTTTAAAAATAAAGTAAAATAAAACCAAAATTAAAAAGTTGCTCAAACTCAGTGGCTTAAAACATATATTTATTTATCTCTTGGTCAATGACATGGTTGTTTTAGTTTTCACTGGGGTCATTCAAGGAACTATAAATATTTGCCATTAAGAAGGTGACTTGGAGAAGAGAGAAAAGAATTATAGGAACTACAGGTGTTGAGGACACCATGAGAAAAAAGTTCACAGAATCAACTAGCAAGGGCTCATGGGGTCTCCTAGAGACTGGAGAGACAATCATGAACCCTGTATGGGTCCAATCTATGTCTTCTGAACATATATTATAGTTGTTAGTTTAGCATTTTGTGGGACTCATACACAGTGCAAGAAGGGGGATGTCCCTGACACTTTTGCCTGCTCTTGGGGACCATTTTCCTCCTATTGGTCACCTTTTCCAGTTTTTATATGAGGGTTTGTGCCTAGTTTTATTGCAAATTGATATGCAATGGAGGTTGATTTGCTCTCCCCTTTCTTGAAGGGAAATGGAGGAGGAGTGGATCTGATGGAGAGGGGAGGTGTCAGGGGAGCTTGGAGGAATGCAGGAAGAAGATACAGTTGTTAGCATATAATATATGAGAGATGAACACTTTTTTTTCTTTTTTTCTTCTTCTTTTTTTTTTTTTTTACAAAAAAGGTAGCTTGGGAAATCTTGAGAAGGTGGTGGTGTTGGTTCGTTTTGTTTTGTTTTGTTTAGGGTTTTACTGTTCCTGTTTTTTTTTTTTTCTTGTCAACTTTATACAAGCTAGAATCATTTTGGAAGAAGGAACCGAAACTGAAAAAATGTTCCCATCAATTGGCTTGTAAGACATCTTGTGCATTTTTGATTGATGACTCATATGGGAGGGCTCAGTTCAATGTGGGTGATTAAAAAATCTTTCTATATAAAATACTTTGACACCAGTGAAGTTAAATTTATTTTTACTGTCTACAACAACACAGTGTTACAGAGGGAAAAGAGAACAGATGTTCTAAAAATAAATATATTTTACGTAAGAACAGGAGTTTCCTTTCTAGTGCCATTTTTAGAGTCAACATGAACATGTTCAGTTCTAATTTCAGAGTACTAGGATGCCAGATGAAATCAAATTGACATATCACTAAAAAAGAGAGGTACTTCTGAACTTAAAATAAGATAGCTGTGAGCTGCAAAAATTACTGTTTACAGAAAACTATGAGCTCTTTCATTTCATAAATCTTGATCTCCCTGACTATTGGAAACCTGCCATAATGCCCTTAATACTGTGGGTACAAATTCTAGACCATGAACTAGTTCTTGAAGAATGCTAAACATATTTTATTTCTTTGCTTTATCACAGGCTATTCTGAAAGTGAGAATATGAAATTTCTCTATAATTCCAAAATGAATAAGGATAACTAAATGGTAGAATAAGAAAAAGTTCTGAATACTATAAAAATGTATAGAGCAGATTTATTATTTCATTTGGATTCACATACATTTCTAAGATAAGTTAAGCAGAAAAATAAAAAAGTAATTTTAGAACTACACAGAGAGGACAAACAGGTGAGTGACCACCCACCCAGCAGGACACCCCACTCTCTAAGTCCTCCATGTGAGGGCAAAATTCCATGCCCCTCCCCCATCTACCTCAACTTCTCTAGCCAGTTAGCAGGCAAGCTTCCTGCAAGTCGGCTGCTTCAATACCCCAACCCATCAATTGGACCATTCTACAAGTACCACTCTACCCAGAAATAATCCTATCCACTTTGACCTCAGAGGAACTCTGAAACACAGGCTGCAACTACACAGAGAGAACCTAGAGGTGAGTGACCACCCACCCAGTAGAGCACCACCCTCTCTAGGTCCTCCATACTAGGGCAAAACCCCGGGTCCCTCCCCTACCTGCCTCAACTTCTCTAGCCAGCCAGAAGGCAAGCTTCCTGCAGGCAAGCTTCTCCAACACCCCCATCCCATTGATTGGACCCTGTAAACTACAAGTCCCACTCTGCCCCCAAACACTCCTATCTCCGGCAACCTCAGAGAAACTCTAAAACACAGGCTGCAACTAAACAGAGGACCAAAGAAAGTGACTACCTACCCAGAGGGCACTCCACTCTCTAGACCCTCCAAACCAGGGGAAAATCAGGGCCCCTCCCCCACCTGTCAACCAAAGCCTCCCAACCATAAAAATTCCAGGGACAGTTGGTTTCAGTGCAGAATTCTACCAGAACTTCCAAGAAGGACTAATACCTATACTCCTTAACATGTTCCACAAAATAGAAACAACAGGAACATTGCCAAACTCTTTTTATGAGGCTACAGTAACCCTGATAATAAAACCATACAACGACTCAACCAAGAAAGAGAATTACAGACCAATCTCACTCATGAACATGGATGCAAAAATACTCAATAAAATACTTGCAAACTGAATCCAAGAACACATCAAAAAAATAATCCACCATGATCAAGTAGGCTTCATCCCAGAGATGCAGGGCTGGTTTAACGTATGAAAATCTATCAATGTAATCCAACATATAAATAAACTGAAAGAAAAAAAATAGTCATCTCATTAAATGCTGAAAAATATCTAAATACAGAATTTTAGACAGAAGAATCTCAAATGGCTGACATACACTTAAGGAAATATTCAACATTCTTAGCTATCAGGGAAAAGCAAATCAAAACAACTCTGAGATACCATCTTACACCTGTCAAAATGGCTAAGATCAAAAACACCAATGATAGCTTATGCTGGAGATGATATGGAGTAAGGGGAACACTCTTACATTGCTGGTTAGAATGTAAACTTGTAAAACCACTCTGGAAATCAGTATGACAGTTCCTCAGAAAACTGGGATCAACCTACATCAGGACCCAGAAATACCATTCTTGGGCGTATACTCAAAGGATGTTCAGTCATACTACAAGGACATTTGTTCAACTATGTTCATAGCAGCTTTATTTGTAATAACCAGAGCCTGGAAATAACCTAGATGCCTCTCAACTGAAGAATGAATTTAAAAATATGTGTTACATTTACACAATGTAGAACTACTCAGTGATTAAAAAAAATGGCATCTTGAAATTTGAATGCAAATGGATGGAACTAGAAATATACCATCCTAAGTTAGGTAACCCAGTCCCAGAAGATGAACATGGTATGTACTCACTCATAGATACTAGTTCTAAAGCAAAGGATAATGAACCTATAGACCATGATCCCAGAAAAGCCAAGTAACAAGATGAACACTAAGAGAAACATATATAGATTCTCCTGGAAAGAAATAAATAGATAACATTGCCTGACAAAATTGGGAGCATGGGGGTGGGGCAAGAAGGGAGAGTGGAAGAGGAGGAGGAAAGAAGGGGAGGGGGAGGAGAACTTGAGGGAATGGGGTAGTTGAGATGGAGAGCAAGGAAAGAGATAGTTTGATTGAAGGAGCCATTATGGGGCTAGCAAGAAACCTGCCACTAGAGAAATTTCCAAGAATCCACAAGGATAATGCCAGCTAAGACTCTAAGCAATAGTGGCGAGGGTGCCAGAACTAGCCTTGCCCTGTAGTCAAACTGATATCTATCTTAAATATCACCATAGAACCTTCATCCAGCAACTGACAGAAACAGGCAGAGACCCACAGGAGAGCACTGGACTGAGCTCCCAAAGTCCAGTTGGAGAGTGAGAGGAGTGTGACTATGAGCAAATTGGTCAAGACCGTGTTGGGGAATCTCACTGAAACAGTTTGCCTGCACTAATGGGAGCCTACCAACTCTAGACAGAAAGGGAAGGAACCAGCATAGGACCAAACTAGACCCTCTGACTATGGGTGACAGTTGCATGGCTGAGACAGACTGCAGGGTCACTGGTAGTGGGACCAGCATTTATCCCTACTGTTTGAACTCCCTTTTTGGAAACCATTCTCTTTAGATGGATATCTTGCTCAGCTTAGATATAGTAGGGAGGGCATTAGGTCTTCCTCAAAGCAATAAGCCTTACCCTCTTTGAGGAGTGGATAGGGGGTGGAGTGCGGGGGAAATGGAAGGAATGGGTGGAGAAAAAGGAATGGAAACTGGGATGGGTTTGTAAAATGATAAAAGTTGGTTTACTTTTTAAAAAAAAATATAAGCAATAAAAAGTTTTTAAAAAGTAGTTCTGGTGATGCGATTTCACATTACATAAATTCTCTCAGGAATTGTCCCACATAACTATGCACAAACAATTTCTGAGCACTAATTACTTATTGATGGACTATATAGTTCTCCTATATAGTTCTGAACTTATCTCTCTCTTTTCTTAAAAAGAAAACATTAGTTTCCTTTTTAGTTTCAAATGAGAAAGAGAAAGAAAGTATGGTTTGGGGTGGATGGGTAAATGGGGAAGATCTGAGAGCAGCTGGGGGAGAAAAAACACAATCAAAACATATTATATGAGATCTGTGCCCATTTTATTCATCATCAGAGATGATTCCTCCTGCAGCAGATGGGAACAAATATAGAGACTGAAATTCAGACATTACGCAGTTAGCTTAGAAACTTTGTGACACTCAGCCCTAAATGGGATATCTCCATTATATCCACCCCCCTCAAAGCTAAAGGAATCCTATGAAAGAGAAGACAGAAATAGATTAAGCACGAGAGGTTGGTGAACACCAAGAAAACAAGGCCTTCTAAATCAACATGAACAAAGCTCATCTGAGACTGAAGCAGCACGGACAGGGTTTTCATGGGTCTGCTCTGGGTCCTCTGTGTTTATGTTATTGCTTCTAGTTTGTTAGTTTATGGGATTTCTAAGAATGTGAATGAGTGGGGCTTTGATTCTTGTGTTTCTCATTGGCTGATTTCCTGTTGTTGCTTTCTCTTCAACTTCAATGTGATATTTTGTGTTTTACCTTATGTTTTACTTTGTTATATTAAAAATGAATGGATGAAAACCTAGCTCCAAGGTAAAGGTTGGTAACTGAACTGTCACTTTTACCTCCTGGGATTGGAAACATCCATTTTTGGCAATGGAGTCACACTGAGTATATCAGCCTTTCCAGGGCAGGCCTTAGGTTCGGGAGAAGTTAAGCAACATGTAATGGACTCCACATTTTTGTGTGCTTTTTACTTGATTACAGTTTGGTGGTATTTTTTGAAGGGGGAGGTAATGTATTTTTTTTCTAGGTTTGGGTCTTTTTTTATTATTTTGGAGGGTTTTTCTTTTTGTGGTGTACACCTTTCTAGTGCTCAGGAGGCAGAGGCAAAGGGGGATGTTTGTGAGTTCACGACCAGCTTGGTCTACAAGAGCTAGTTCCAGGACAGGCACCAAAGCTACACAGAGAAACCTTGTCTTGGAAAACCAAGAAAAAGGAAAAGAGAAAGAAAAAGAGAGAGGGAGGGGAGGAAGGAAAGAAGGAAGGAAGGAAGGAAGGAAGGAAGGAAGGAAGGAAGGAAGGAAGGAAGAAAAAGTGAACTTGCACTTAGGTGGTTAAGATGTAGAGGATCTCAGTGGACTTGGGGGAGGGGAAGAATATGATCAAAATATACTTAAGTTTAAAAATTGTTTTAAATAATAAAAATATAAAGAAAATAATCCCCAAACAAAACAAAACAATCACACAAAAATAAAAATATTGTATGAAGCTGGTTGATGGTGGCATCCCCCTTTAATCCCAGCACTCGGGAGGCAGAGGCAGGCGGATCTCTGTAAGTTTGAGGCCAGCCTGGTCTACAAGAGCTAGTTCCAGGACAGGCTCAAAAGCTTCAGAGAAACCCTGTCTCAAAGTACAATAACAAAACTATTGTATGAAAAGTTTTTAAAATATTTACATATCTGATTATAATGAAAGAGGGTTTCATTCAAATCCAGATTATGAGAATCATATTCTTCAATATTTAAAAAATTCAAATGTGGATAACAAAATTGAAAACACAAATCAATATTCATAGAATCAGCAAATTCGAAAATTCTTAGCTCCACCCTGACAGAAGACACACTTATGAAAAGACTACTGAATTTTTCGAATAATTCAATGAAATAGAGTATGCTATCACTATGTCAATATGCTCCTCAGTTAAACCAACAAAAGCTAGTATAATATATATTTAAGAGTTCCTTTAACATTTCACAGTGTCTGAATTATTTATAATCCAACTTTTCCCTTTTACAATCAAACTGAAAGCAAATGATAAAAGTTAATTTTTTCCACTATATTCAAAGAACCCTAAGATGTAGATCACAATATTGTTCATAATTAATTATGAAAATAATATATAGTTTTAATTATTGTCATAAGTAGATTTTATGCTACTATCAATAATTTTGTGACTATATTTTCTCTCAGTCTATCCACCTGACTTCTTCCCAAAAAGAGTATGATTATTTAGTTTTAAAATGTGTAATCTTTGCTGAGGCCTGGTAGCGTATTTATACAATCTAGAGTCAGATGAATGCTGATAGTCAGTTTGAAAGCGTGAGTTCTATAGTGAATATCAGGGTAGCCATTATTGTATCATGACACCCTATTCCACACTAAAAAAAAAAAAATAAAGTGCAAGTAATAATAAAAGGAAAAAATAATCAGAAGCTACACATATGAAGTCTTACCAACATGAGTACTTAAATTGGAGCTGTACAAAGACAATATCAATATATGTGCCAAAGCAGAGAAAAGAACATGGATTCTCAACTCTAAACAAAGAAATATAGACAACTAATGAAAACTTGCAGTAGGAGAGTTAGTATTCTTTAGGAAAACACTTATCAATTGGTTGTCCAGTACCAGACAGCCCTGAAAACATACACATAACTAGCCCTGAATAGGTTTTATTTAGCAATCTGTATTTAATACATATCTGTGTGTGGTGCTTTGAATGAGAATGATCCCCATAGGCTCATACATTTGAATTTTTTGTACTCAGCTGGTGAAGTCCTTGGCAAGAATTAGGAAGTATTGGTGGATGAGATATATTATGAAGCCAAGTCTTCTGCCTGCTGCCTGTGGATCAGGATGCAAAGCTCTCAGATACTGCTTCAACATCATGCCTGTCTTATTCCTGTCTTTTTATTTATCTTGGCTCTGTTTTTTGGACTCTTCAAGCAAATATATTCAGCTAATCATTCAATATTTATGCTCACTGTCCCTTGTATAAAGCAAAGAGGAAGTCAGATTTTTCTGATACTTAGTGTTAACCAACAGTACTGCACATTACATGAAGAGAAAGGCAGTATATTTCATAAAAGTACAGCATTTTTGGATTACTATATTTTTTCACTACTTCTACTTCAATGTTTCCTATGCCCTGGTTATAAAGGTATGTTGTTTGGGAAAGGACAGAAAACCAAGGTGGCATAAGAGCTGACAAACAATAAAACAAAGGTCAACAAAGGCCAACAGTCAGTAAGACTAGAAAGCAATGGAATCTAAGTTTAGAAAATAATATGTAAAGGAAAAATATTGAATATAATCCTTTAAAAATTCATACATTTTTTTCATAGTAAAGAAGAGAAATAGTCAGGTGGTGGTGGCACATGCCTTTAATCCTAGCACTCAGGAGGCAGAGACAGGTGGATCTCTTGAGTTTGCAGCCTGCCTGGTATACAAGAACTAGTTCCAGGACAGGTACGAAAGCTACAGAGAAACCCTGCCTCAAAAAAAAAAAACAAACAAACAAACAAAAAAAAATAGAAAAGAGAAAGAAGAGGAAACAGACACTAAGTTAAACAGTATTTTCTCTTCTGACAATAAACAGAATAAATCCTTTCATTATCCCATAGTGTTATTATTAAATATTGTTGTCTATTTGAACATGTTTCCTGTTATTTATTCATGAGTGTCAAATAATCAAAAACCAAATAGCTTAAAATGATAATTATTAGTATGATAATAACTCTATTGTTAGAGCAGAGATTGGTAGAGAAGGCTAATGGCAGTTCACTTGGTATCAGTTGAAGGGGCTGAATTGAGAGACAGGATAATAGATAATCTACTTCAAGAGAGTGTAATTTTACAAGGCTCACAAATTTTTGCTTGTTGTTGGCTCATGGGATGTTGAGGATTAGGTGAAGCCTTTGGTTCTTCTTCCTCATAGCATAATGACTAGTTAGTAAGCCCAGGGGTATCAACAGAGAGAGTCAGGGAGATGCTGTATTATTTCTTCTGACTTTTTCTGGGAGGTCATAAATTGCTACTTCTCTTGTGATTCATAGCTGTGATGGTCATTATAACCCATATTAATAATCAAAACAAGTATGATATAAACTATATCACTTGACAAATGAATAGCAAACTATTGGAATATATAAGACAGAGACCAAGCATTGAGAAAAATTAAAGGATTATGTGATGTGGTCAATGACAGTGTACTTGGAAAATATGTTGTTCCCATGAAACATTATGCCAGACTGACAAAATGAAGTTCAAGTTGACTGTGTAGAAACAGAGTCTTTCTGATGGATATCACCTTTGACATAAAGTGCTTAAGGTCGACAATATCTGATGCAGCAATGCAAACTACTGATGAAGATTTTCCAGACTAATATAAAGCAAGCTCAAATATACTGAAAATGTTTGTTTGATGGCTTTCAGCTTTCAAGAAGACAAAATAAATTAACAAATGTGTTAGAGAATAATGTCACAGTAAAGAAGTAATGCATCCTGTATTGCTTACAGAAATGTGATGACAATTCAACAATGATAAGAAAATATGTGAATTCTTTATTGAGTTATTTCACTTTGAATATAAATTACTATAAAACTCTCATTAGGCATACCTTTTGGTAATTTCCATGGACACACCTCTATTGTGTAGATTCAAAGTTGCTTAAGGCCAAATTTTCTCTCTCTAAGGTACATAGCTAGGAAAAGGCAGGATACCAGATTTGGTACAAAGCTGAAATTTCCAGAAACCATGTACTAAAAGTCAGAAATTGACTCCAGTAAATTATGGAGGTGTAGAAAAGGCCTAAATCTAAATGTTTTGTCTGACCCTTGATGAATGGAAAAAATTGCTAATTAGAAAACAGGAAGGAACACATATTAGAATAGGGAGTATAAGAAACAGGCTATCTGCTGTACTTTGATAAGTGTGACAGCAGATTGAGCAATTTCTATGAATAAAAATAAAATGGCATATTAGTCTAGTAAATATAATACTAAATGTATTTTGCTTTAGCGTTAATATCATAGCTGTAGGAAAAGAGATACATTTTTAAAACAAAATTATTTAGAATACAGATAATTGTTAAACCCTTTTCCCTAAAGATCTCTTAGTTTTTACTTTAATAGAAAATAGCTGAATTCTCAACCTTGCTTCTAAAATTACTGAATTTTATTGCAATTATATGATAGAATATTATATATATATCTGCTACATCAGAAAGTATTTCAGTAGCACTTACAGATATTTTGAAACACTATTTTCCAGGGAATATGCTTATACATGTATGGGAGCATGAACATGTTTATGTGGGTATACAGATATAGGTCAGAAATCAAATTTGTGTTTGAATGTTGTTCCACAGGTAGTGCCACCTTGATTCTTTTAAACATGGATTCTTACTAATCTAGAACTTGCAAAATGAGCTAGACTTGCTGCATGGTGAGTACCAGGGAAGTACTGTCTCCTATTGTGGAATAAAGGGACTGCAAGTATGTATCACTGCACCCAGATCTTTATGTTGGTGCTGCTAATGGTCAGGCAATTTACCTATTGTGTTATTAAATTTTTAGTAGTTTATTAGTCTGCCCTAATCCTCTAGTTTGGAGCACCCTTATCTGGTACTGTAGTAAGTTTCAGTAACTAGAAGATATGTAAATTTAATTGTCAAATAGAATGAGATACTACATTGTAGAAGGAGCAGAGGGCAGGCCTGCTTTTTTGTCCTGCCTGGCTCCCGCATGGCTAGCTTTACATCTGAAATAATGACACACAAATTTTATTCTTTTAAACACTGCCTGGCCCATTATATCTAGCCTCTTCTTGGCTAACTCTCATATCTTGCTTAACCCATATTTAATAATCTGTGTAGCACCACGAGGTGGTGTCTTACCAGAAGAATTCAGCATGTCTGAACTGCATTCATCTTGGGCTGGAGCTTCATTGCATCTGATCCAGAGAGGAGAGGCATGGCGATTGCCTCCCTCCCTCCCAGCATTCTGTTCTGTCTACTCCATCCACCTAAGGGCTGGCCTATCAAATGGGCCAAGGTAGTTTCTTTATTAATCAATGAAAGTAACACATAGACAGATTGTCATTTCCTCCATCACTGCATTATTGAGTTTTGTAATCATGTTGTTTTAATTAATATATGTCACACAAAGTCACTAGTTTATATTGTGTATTATAGACATTATTTATTATGTGTATAGTGGCATTTATATGCCACAGCAAATGTGAAAAAATTATACATGTTGTAGACATTATTTATCGCCCTCTAACATCTAGTTCCTGGTTAATGAATTCAGGGCATCAGGTTTGGTTACAAGTACCCTTATGTACTGCACAATCCTGTCAGTTATCAATATTAAGCATTTTATCTTTAAATTAGATATACTTAAGGTTTTCTCTTTCCTTCTTTTTAGTTCATATACAGATTAATAGGTTTAATTATGCCATTTTCATGTGAATAGATCATTCATTGTATGTTGCCCACAAATGCCTGCATTTACTTTTTATTGCCTGCCTTTATACACATTGTTATATTTGCTTCTACGGATGAACTGTTAGCCTCATATGTGCTAAGTACACAGTTTACCACTCAGCTTATCGTCTAGCTTTTATGTGATTTTTGTATACACTTTGAAATTTTTCAGAAAGTTAAGAAAATTAAAATATGCAGTGATTTCATATAGTTGACTATTAGGGAGATTTATACAAGACAACCTAAAATATTTTCTTGATTAGTTATTAATAAATATGGGGGGGCATGGTTCACCATGGTTGCTGTTATCTACTCCTGGCAGGTGGACCTGGGCTGTATAAGAAATCAGGCTGAAAAAATGATTGAGAGCAAACCAATAAGAGGTTTTCCCTAAGGTCTCTGCCTCAATTACTCACTCCAGGTTGCAGCCCTCAGCTCCTGCATTGATATTCTTTCACAACAGATATGAGCTGTAAGCTGAAATAAACCTTTTCTTCCCAAGTTGCTTTTGGTCAAATTATTTTTAAAAATATAAATCATACTAATAAACTGCTACCAGATTCATGGAGTGTAATGTTGTGACAGACTTGGCCACCTGGTTTTGGGAGGGTTGCAGTGACATTTGAAATTTCAGGCTGCAAAAGTTGTAGAATATTCAGAGCTCAGTGAATTCTTTTGTGGGAGCTTGTTGAGAGCAGGAAAGATCATCTTTCCTGGAAGTCTGGCTTGGGAAGGTTCAGAGGGAAGTTTGAATGCTACTCAAAGACTATCAGGGTTGGTTGTGTGATATATTGAATTAAGAATTTATGGTGTCTAGTCAGCTGTGGTTGGAGAAATCACGTCTGATTAACAAAAACCAAAAACCACTGAAGTGAAATATTTATTTTCTTGGGACAATTGACACTGATGTGCAGAAGTGGGGAAATCACTTGTAAATAAGGGGGAAGCAGTATCATGGTGGTGAAATCTTCTGGGGGAACATTTCCTCAGGGTCAGAACAAAGAAGATACTGTTCAGAGGATGCTGAGGCTTCATTTCAAGCTGACAGTCAGTCTTGGATATGTGTAAGAATTTCTCGAGTGGTACTGGTTTTGAAAGAAGGAAAGGATCATGGACAACAGCTGATACTTGGCACAGTGAGAGTCCATTAGTAAAGATGCATCTGCATTTGCTGTGGGTTAACCAGCTGTTGAATGTGAGATGGAGAGTGCATAATGAGACAGCAGGAGAGAAGTTGGTAAAGGATCAGCCGGAAGAGACCCTAGTATATTAGGAATGTGAAGAATATGAGACAACTGGCAGGGAGAGCAGCAGCTGTGGATTGGAGCCAGTCTGCATATTTAAGACCAGCTATGTATGCTATGAATGGCAAGATCAAAAAGATGGAAATATAAAGAGGCCCACTGGAGTCCAAAATACCGTAAGAGAATCTGAGATTACAGACATTCATTTATAGAATTAGCTATATACAACTACATGTTGATTCTGATTTGATTTAATTGTGAATATGACTTGATTCTTTCCTTTTATAGTAAAAAAATGTTTAAATTGATTTTTGATTTTACAGAAACCTATAGTTATGAGATCTTGAATATTTTAGAGAAATTTGATGTTTTAAAGAGATATGTGTTTTACGGATAACTTGAACTTTTAAACTGTTGAAAAAAATTAAAGATTTGGACTTTTAAACTCTCACCATCTTTTATGATATTAATATTATAATATTACAACTTGAGGACATACTAGAAAAAAAATTATAGTTTAGTAGTGATGTCTTTTTGTATTAAATTTACATGTGGATAATTATATTGGTTAGTTTTTTTGTCAATTTGACAAAAACTAGGATCATTTGGGAAGAAAGTATACCTCAACTGAGAAAACGACTCTCACATTGGCTTATATGCAAGTAGTATATGGAGCATTTTCTTGATTAATGATTAATGTGGGAGGTCACATTTATCCATAGGTTGTGCTATCCCTGGGAAGGCAATCTTGGCTTGTATAAGACATAAGGCTGAGCAAACCATAGACAACAAGTCAGTACACAGTGCTTCTCAATGGTCTCTGCTTTGGTTCCAGACTCCAGGTTCCTGCCATGATTGCCTCTGATAATTTACTATAAGCTATAAGATGAAACAAACCTTGCATCTTAATATCCTTTGGTTCACGGTCTTTATCACAGCAGTAAAAATCAAATTAAGACAGAACCTGTTGCTGAAACCACAGATCATGTATGATTACAAGAAACTATGAGAATTCAAACTGAAACTGGGCTGACTGCTGCCCCCTCCTGGCTAGATTAAATAGTGCCAGAATGTGCTTTACTGGCAGGAGAAAAGGCTTTATTGGTCTCTTTAAGCCTTGTGCCCTACTCCTGAATCAAGATATGCCAAATGTGCATAAGTGGCATGGCTGTTGTGCTGACAACTGCTCTATGATTTTAGATGAGGTATCTTCTATAGAAGGGAAGCCACAGACAAATGCTACTTTAACATTAATCAGTTATGTCACTCTTTGCAGTAAATATTGATGATTAAAGACTCATGTCTGTTGAAGGTAATGGGAAAGGATGATGTTTCAGTGCACACATATTATACAAAATGTTTATATTAATTCATATAAAGCGTAAGGAAGATCGAAAAAGTAGGGATAAAGAATGTAAGAGCTGGAAGACAAAGTTTGACTGAGAAATGCTACCTTCTGGGCATTGTATTGTAAGTGGAAAACTGCTTGTTGGTTTTCCGGCTGCCCTGATTCAAATAATCACACAAAATCTATATTAATTACAACACTGTTTTCCCTATTAGCCCAGGTTTCTTATTAAGTAACCCTTGTATCTTAAATTAACCCAATTCTATTATTCTGTGTATCGCCACCAAGCTGTGGCCGACTGGTAAGGTTATGGTGTGTCCTCTGACAGCTACATTGTGTCTTTCTGACTCTGCCTGGATTTACTAGACTAAACCATTGGCCCAAACCTGCTTTATTCATCAACCAATAAAAGAAACACATACAGAAGGATATCTCACATCATTATACAGTCATTGCATTCATGAAACTCAGGGAATCTGTTGCTACATGCAATGGGGCTACACAATACTAGGTCTATCAACAGTCAATCATGGATCATGGGCACTACACTTGCCTATTAATCGCTGTGATACTGTTAAGTTTTTGAGTCTAAGAATATGTTGTTTTGGAAAAGAGGTTCTGCTTTTGTTTCCACAGAAGATGAGAACCCATGGATTCCTTCCCAGCTAAGATTTCTGTGGAAATGGTGGCACAGAACTTAGGGGAGTGTCCAACCAAGGACTGGTTTACTTTGGGTCCCATACCATAAGAGAGAGCTCATACAAGATACCACTTAGATGTCCAAGAACCAGAGACAGAATAGCCTAGAGACCTAGGGTAGAACCAAACCCAACTGGTCAAAAAAATCAACCAAATGATTCCTAATGATATTTCGCTATACTCAGATATCTGTAACCTGCCCAACTATCATCAGAGAGCCTTCCTCCATCAGCAGATGGGAGCAGGTACAGCTGAGACCTGACCCACAGTCAAACATTACTTGGCAAGCATACATTGGAGGTTCTCATTGGGTCCCTCCAGTCAGAGCCTGCATGATCTGCACCTGGTTCTTTGCATATATGTGAGGATTGTTAGCTTGGTGGTTTTGTGGGACTCCTAACTATGGCTGTGTGCATGTCTCTTACTCTTTTACCTGCTCTTAGTAGTTTTTTCTTCCTACCAGGTTAACTCATCCAGTCCAGAAATGACAATTTATGCCTTGTCTTCTTGTAAAAAACAAAAACAAAATAATAAAAAATAATATGTTCCACAGAATAACTTTCATCCAGAAATGATGATGAAATGAATCTGTAAAGTCATACTACAACCATATTTCCATCAGATGGCACAACTCATACAAATATTTCCAAAGTTTGGTCCTTAGATCAAGTTTTACATCTATTTAGAAAACATTGCAAATTCTCAGAATGAACACAAGATATATTGAATCCAACTGCAAAGACAAACTTGCTTCTGAAGTACACTTTAGCAAACTCTTAGTGTGAGTAATCTGTATCATTTTCTCGAGACCACTCCCAAAGTACCCTGAGAAGCAACTGTCATTGTCAAATATTTTTCCTTTTTTGTTTAATCTTACTATACCTCAATGAAATATGTACCTATATACTTTTCTCATTCTTTGTCTCTTTGGAAATTTATTCTCCACAAATGATATTAATAATGCCTATTTGTCACAGGGCAATGGTAAGAAGTACATCATGCAATTCAGAAACTGGGTTTAGAACAATTTTTTAGCACAAATTGAGATGCTAATGTGTTTGTGATTATGATGATTAATGGTAACATAATATTTTTAAATAAAATCAGATTTAACTCATAAATGTTCTAATTTGAAGGGAAATGAATAAATAAACATGGTCTTTGGTTTTTTAAAATAATGATACAGTATAATTTTATCCTAGGATCTTCTTAGATTTTGCCATAATATAACTCAGCTTTCTTATTTGCAATTCAATTAACTCATCATGCTTTGTAAATGTATTTGGTGCTCTGCAATTTTGTTGTTGTTTTGAAACAGAGTTTATCTGTGTAGCTTTCGTGCCTGGCCTGGAACTCATACTGTAGGACTCATTCTTGAATGCTAGGATTAAAGGCATGCACCACCACCACCCGACTTCACACTGTAATTTAATAATTGTTTTCCTTTTTTAAATTTGTTGCAGCCTTTTAATCCATAGCTGTCCAAGTCAGCAACTGCAATGCTGCTGCTCTCATGAGGACTGCAGCCTGAGGGAACTCTATTCCCCCAAGAAACAACTCTTTCAAAGCTATGAAGGGAATTAACTAAATCTCTGTCCCACTGAAGAACTCAAGATTCAAGATTTGATATGCAAGATATTCATCAGAGTGGCTATAGTATAGTGCCAGTTCAGGTGCCCTCTCCTCAGCAGCTCAAGGAACAAGCTGGGGACATCTCTTTGGACACCTAGGAACCCCTCTAGAGTCCAGTCTCTTGCCAACCCTCACATGGCTCCCTCAATTAAGATTTCCCTGCTCCCATATCCACTCCTCCTCCATCCCAACTGTCCCATTCCCCCAAGCTCTCCCCATCCTCCCTTTCTCAATTCTCTTTTCCCATCTCCCCTTACTCCTGTCCCACCCCACCCCCAAGCTCTCAATTTTTGCCTGGAAATCTTGTATACTTCCAATATCCAGGAGGATAACTATGTGTTTTTTTGAGGGGGTACACTTTCCTATTTAGCATCTCTAAGATCATGTATTATAGGCTCAATGTGCTTTATTTATGGCTAGAATCCACCAATGAGTGAGTATATAACCATATTCATCTTTTTGGGTCTGGGTTACCTCACTCAGGATAGTGTTCTCTATTTCCATCCATTTGCATGCAAAATTCAAAATGTCATTTTATTTTACCGCTGAGTAGTACTCTAATGTGTATATATTCCACACTTTCTTTATCTCTTCTTCCATTGAAGGGCATAATAGAACATTCATCTGGCGATGGATGGAGATAGAGACAGAGAACCACATTGGAGCACTGGACTGAGCTCCCAAGGTCCAAATGAGGAGAAGAAGGAGAGAGAACATGAGCAAGGAAGTCAGGGCCGCAAGGGGTGCACCCACCCACTGTGATGGTGGGGCTGATCTAATGGGACCTCACCAAGGCCAGCTGGGCTGAGACTGATGGAGCATGTGAACAAGCCTGACTCTCTGAATGTGGCTGACTTGGAGGGCTGACTGAGAAGCCAAGGACAAAGGCACTAGGTTTTGATTCTACTCCATGTACTGGCTTTGTGGGAGCCTAGCCAGTTTGGATGTTCACCTTCCTAGACCTGGATGGTGGGGGGAGGACCTTGGACTTCCCACAGGGCAGGAACCCTGACTGCCCTTCAGACTGGAGAGGGAGGGGGTGGGGGAGGGGGAGGGAAATGGGAAGAAGGAAGGAGGTGAAAAATTGTAATAATAATAATAATAATAATAATAATAATATTCAAGGTTTGAGGTGGAATTCTGCTCCTTGGAGAGACTGAATAGAAAGTAACTCACCCCCTCCCTTTCTTGCCTCTCTCCAAATGACCTTGTGATTGTTCTCTTCACCCCTCTTTAAAATCCCTTCTCTACCTGGCTCCTTCCTACCACTTCCTGTCAGCTAGTTGCTGACTCAACCCCCTGACCACAGGTGAATTTTATTTAATCAAAGAAGTCTTCGCACCATCAAACAAATGTTATAGTGAATCAACAAAAGGAACACAACTTAAATAATATTCTACAACAATTATTGTCACTCTCCTGGGATGATACTCCCAAACATTCATCTGCATAAACTTATATGCATTTTTTCCCAGAAGAATGTATTTAAAAATACACCTTGGGTGGGAATTTGTTCTAACAACACTGAGGTAAAACAAAATTTAAAAAGCATGGACCAATGCCACTCTGGCTTAATATGTCTAACATTTGGGTAATTTGACATGATCATAAAAAGTAATTGCCTGAAGTGAGCCCCTAAATTGTCACATTTCCTTCTCTGAAAGAAGAGAGCTTTCTTGTTAGTTATGGTTTTAAGTACCACATTGCCTCTTACCTGAAAATATATTCTAGGAGTGAAGTAAATTTCATTTCATCTATGTAGATGGTTCAAAGAAAATGGACTGAATCTAGAAAATTATCTTATATTCAAAAATGGATTTCTGAAATTAACAATTTAAGTAGTATGAGATATAAGAAGGACTGAGAATTTAATGTATCTATTTTTTGTTTTGTTTTTGAAGACAGGGTTTCTCTGTATGGTTCTGATGGTTCTAGAAAAATGCCACTTGAATTTTTCAAGAATAATGAAGCTATGTGTTATTTCAATCTTCTTTTGAGTTGTTAATATTTTTACCTAATTTCTGACCTCTTTTGCATGCATAGACAATGATTCTAAGTACTCAGAAATTTTAAAATGTAGTATTACAGATCTCCGTCAACAGAAACATTTGTCAGGTTTTGATGTTTTTGTTGTGAACTTAACTTTTAAGAGCTGAGCCATCTCTCCAATGATTTTAGAGTTTTGGTATTTCTATAACATGTTCCAATAACAAATATGCTAATTTTGTTATTTCTATGTAGTTTATATAAACCATTTATCTATATATAAAATTAGAAGGAAATATATAAATCTTCAAATAACCTATAATAGAAATTATTATGGAGGTGAAGGTGTAAAGACTTCTAATATTGTATATTCTATTATATAAATTGTATTTTTAAAAAGTTCATTTTTAATTCATATAAACATAAAATGGGGGATAGAGGGATGGCTTAGCAGTTAAAACCACTTGCCTACTTGGGATGATTTGAATGAGAATGCCCCCATAGACTCATATATTTGCATGCTTATTCCCCAATAACTTTGTGTATGAAGTATTTCTTGGAGGTGGTGTGACCTTATTGAAGAATGTGTGTCACTTAGAGGCAGGTTTTGCTGTTTCAAAATTCCACCCAAAGCCTACTCTCTCCCTCTCTCTCTTGCTCTCGCTCTCTCTTTCTGACTGTTTCTTTTCCTGTAGATCAGGATGTAAAGTTCTGCAAGTTTTCCAGCACCATGGCTGTCTGCCTGGTGCCATAAGTTTCTCCATCATGATAATGAACTAGACCTCTAAAACTATAAGCAAGCCCCAATTAAGATGTGGGATAATTTGCCATGCATATTATTTTAATAAACACTGATAGGCCAAATAAGTGAGGTAACCAGAATAAAAAAAAAAATCTGGGAAGAGGAAAGGCAGAGAGTCAGTCACCAGCCAAACCCAGAGGAAGCAAAATAAGTCTCACTGAGAAAAAAGTACCAAGCCATGTGGCTAATCAAAGGCATTATGGGTTAATTTAAGTTGTAAGTGCTAGTTAATAGTAAGCTCGGACTAATAAGCCAAACAGTTTATTATTAAAATAAGCATCTGTGTGTTTCTTTGGGACTGAATAACTGAGGGACTGTGTGGGCAGAAACTTCTTTCTACACAATTAAATCTGTTTCTTTATAAGAGTTGCCTTGGTAATAGTGTCTCTCATGGCAAATAGAATAGTAAATAAGATACTAGTTTACCAGAAAATCTAGTTTAATTTCCAGCACTTGTGTAAACTACTTGTAACTCCATATTCAAAAGACATGACACCATCTTCTGGCCTATAAAGTCACCCACATAGACATGGTATGTATTCAGGCATGGAGCATAAAAACAAGTAATTAAAAATAAAACTTAAAAAGAATATTAAAGAACCAATGTAATATTAATTAGAAACAAAGCTGAAATCTTTAAATTTCTTCAGTTGAAATTAAATGAAAATATTTATCAAAGCATCATGCTGCTGTGTTTATGAATTCATAGACCAAGTGGAATGCTGTATAAAGTGGACATGCAGGATCAACAGAAAAGTGACTGCTGAACATTTCAAATAATGGTTTGTCCTTCAGGTTTCCTGCTTTACAGTAGAAACAGCCAGACATTCTGCAGGATACAGAAAAACCAACTAATGAACTTTGCCAGTCCAAGGCAGAACAGGTTTTTTTTTTTTTTGAATTTTTTGGTTCATAGAAAAATGTCAGATACCATGGACTTATAGGCTAAAATGGATGCCCCAATGTTACAGAAGATCTCTGGATTACTGTTCAAACAATGAGATGTCAATTCTAGAGCTTTGGAAGTTGCTTACAATGTACTTCCTCTTTACTTAGGTATATCCCTCTGGGGTCCTTGATGGAGTTGAAGAATAGATAGCTATAATTATAGTTTTTCTTAGTTATGATAAAGGGTAAAATATATATAAAAGTTTAGACTCACAAAGATAGGATAGGTGATAATGTCTTTTCATTAATTTGCCAAGTATAAATGGTGTAAATATTGTAACTATGCTTTTTGCTTGATAACTGTTTTGTTATATGTATTTTTAGTACGTTAAAGTTAAAACCTTTCACTTATACAGAAAGGGAAGATGGTGTGAGATTCCACTCTGTATGCTCTGAATATGTTTTATTAACATTAGTTAATAAAGAAGCTGCTTCAGTCAATGACGTAGCAGAGTAAAGCCAGGCAGAAAATCCAAATAAAT
>NW_026068188.1:734029-760831 GCF_014885135.2 Alexandromys fortis
AGAGAGAGAGAGAGGGGGGAGGGGGCAGAGTCAAAGAGATGGAACCTTACCAAGTAGGCCACAGCCTCATGGTGATACACAGATTAATATAAATGTGTTAATTTAAGATAAAATTGTTAACCAGGGTTATTGTCAAGCAGTGTTGTAATTAATATTGTTTGTGTGTGATTATTTGAGTCTGGGCAGGCATGAAATGAACAAGCAGTCTCCATTTACAATATACAGTGGAGAAAGGGTAGCCATTTCAATAAACAGTACTGGGAAAACATGATACACACCATAAAAAGTCAAATTATACTAGTCTAATAACATATAAAATACATAACAAAATAATTTAAAGATATAAATTTAAGGTTTTAAACTATACAACTCAAGTAAATTAGTTATAACATTGGAACACTACAAAATGAAATACATTTCCCTGACTTTATATAACTATTCAATTACTAGAAAATATACAAAATATTAAAATGTGGAAACATGTTTTATGTAGATTTAGACAGCATTATTTATGCTCACTCATATAAACCAGTTTGTTATTCAATAATATCTACATATGGAACATTGTAAAATTTTGTGAATTAGAGACAAAGTCATTTGCTGTGCAAGACTGAGCCAATATGATGGCAAGAGACCTAACTGATTCTATTCAAAAATTCCCATAATTTTCCAGATAGTTCTGTGTGCTATTGGAGCTCTTACTATGGATAATGGATATAAATGAGGTCCATCTAGCCAAAAACTTTATAGATATTGAGCATTACTGTTTTTAGAATAAAATAATTTTGTTGGTGTGTTTAATTTGGTTATTTATATTCAATAACCAGAGAAAGAATAAAGTTTTATTTATATGACAATGATAAGATCTGAAACCTAGCTTTTCATAATGTCTGTAATACTTATAACTATAATTATGCTTTCTAAGATTATAGGTATCAGTGATAGGCCTCCTGGTCAAACATTGGTACAAGATATGGAAGAAATATTAGATTGGTCAAATCACCTCTATTTATTTGTTAAGATTGTTTTACTCATTCTATATCTTACTTCAGTCAAAACTTTATAGAATTTTTCTTTACAAAATATGGATGGGAAATTTTCTTCTATTGTTATCCCAGGTCTAATACATTAATACAGTCCAACAATTTATGAGTGTTATTATATAACATATCACTATTAGTTATTAATATGATTTAAGAAAGTGAATACTAATACTAAATATTAGTTATGCATTTTAAACTGAAATCATTCTCAGTGATTGAGGGCAACAGATTATACTAAAATAGCTGCAAATATATTGTTCATCTTTTAAATTTAATTTAAGATAAAATTTAGATTTATTTTAGTTTATGTTTTCTTGCCTGCATTTATGTATACTATATGGAGCCCTGCTACCTGAAGATATAGAAAAGGGGTTATATTGTGAATAACTGGAGTTGTGGATGGTGGTAAGCCAGCATGGAGTTGATGGGAAGTGAATCTGGAGCCTCTGCATGAACAGCAAGTATTTTTAACCTCTAAGCCATATCTCCTGTCCCAATATACCAAATTTCATGTTTTAAATTTATTTCCATGCTAATTGCTCATGCTTATAAAAGTAAATAAATATAAAATAAATTTTTAAAAGTAATTTGACCCCCAAATTGGTACTAATTAAAAAAAAATGCAACCATAACCTTATATATATGATTACTAATTGTGGCCTTCCTAGAGTGTGATTGATTTACTAGGCATGACACACACCCAAGGGTTGCACAGACTGGATAAAAGTATTCAATTTAAGTATTTGTGCATCCCAAACTCTTTCTGAATAATAGCCAAGAGAATACAGTCTAGCCAAATTAATCATTCATACTCATGTATGGTAAATATACTTGTGTAAATATTCACCTCACAGATCTGAACACAGATCCATGCTGACAAGATATAGCAAGTTATAACTGAGTTTCTCATTTCTTTTGCCCAGCAGCTTCCATCAGCAATGTCAAATGTGATTACAGGTCATGTCATGTTAACATTGGATACTAGATGGAGTGCAACAGTTTTAAGAGTGCAGGTTGTGATATAACTGTCAAATATCAACTAGAATTGCATTTGAATTTACATCCTTGAACTCATATGTGCTTTCAATTTCTTGAACTGAGTATGAGAAGAAAGAAATTTGGAATGCATTTTGACTTTTGAGAGTCACTCCAGTTAATAAAGCTAATAAAGCTTTGTTAAAAGAAAATGTCTATGTATAAAACATATTTTGAATCACGAATAAATTAACATTTCTAAATGGCTTGTCAATGTCAGGAAGTCATTTATCATTACAAACTACGAATATCCTAAAGGTAAAATTGCATCCAAAGAGCATTTTTAAGGGTGATTATCATTTGCAACTATAATGGCTTTCTAAAAATAAATATATACTTATTTCTGGCAATATTATTTTATTTCAATTGTAACTAATAGATTTACCATGTTATTCATAACAAAATAAGGTAATTAAATATTTTTAAAATATTTAAAATTCAAATATAAAAATATTGAAAAATATTTTTGAGGAAATGTACTTGAAAAAGATATCAAAATATTTAATTCAATAAAATTTCTGAATAACAGTGAAATTATGTTAAATACTTTTATGCTTACTTTGGTGTGTCTCTCTGTTTGCACATGTAATCTTCAACAGAATTTTGCAATTGAGAACAAACCCATTGAACTTATTATGAGAATAGAGAGAATAATCAGATATATTTTCTGTTTTGTGTCAGTATTGGAGTAGGAATAATACAGAATATCTTGCTTCCTTTACCGTATGACAAAAAGGGATCAGAATAAGAGGTTAAAAACAAAATAATGACATTTTTCTTTATTTCATAGATGATTTCTATTTGTTTTCTTTAGATACATCTCTCCCACCTCCCTGTAATGACAGTTTCTCTACCCTTGGATTTCTTGCTGGCAAATTGCTGTCTGCACTAAGACCAGCAAGTGAGCTTTCTCACACATAAAGCAAAAGGCAAAGCAATATATACAACCAATACAAACTATACTATACTGCCGAAACTAAACTATACTATACTAAACTATACTATACTAAACTATACTGCCGAAAGTTCGTGTTTAAACGAGAAGTGAGAGATTGCTTCCTAACACTGGCCTCAGCCTTTCCCATTCAATTGTGGGAAGATTCCATCAAATCTGTATCACAATAGAAAAAAAACAATCATCCACACTAAGTCTATCTGATGAAACTTTGAGAATAGAAAATATTTCATATTTTCACTGTTCAATATTGTATTCTGTGGAAATGTGTGGCCAATGAACAGCTGAAATATGACTAAGACTGGTAAGAATTTGAATGCTTTGAACTATATAACTTTTTTAAAAAAAGATTTTACATGTGAGTAGTATTTCCAAATCATTCATTTTAGTACTTACTAGTTAACATTGATCCAAATGAAGGATGTTTGCTTTAGAATGAAAGTTAGTTTTTAAAAGCTCAGAGTATGTTTTAATACTTTTATTGAGACATAATTTTCATGCCCTAATGCCATCCATTTAAAATGGCTACTACAGAGATCATGCATGCAAAACCAATCAAGAATTATGCAAATTTGCAAAGACAGAAGAGCGCAAGAACAGAGCCTATAGAGAACCATGTCTTCTGTGTATGTTAAAACTTTCATGTTAGTATTTTTATGGAACTCCTGAGTATGTCTCTGATTCTTGTGCATAGTTTTGTTCCTCTTTTACTTTGCCAGGTTGTCTTCATGAGATGGTTCTTTAAAAATTTTTTTTCTAACATATGCCTTTATGTCTTAATAATTCTCATCACTTGTAAACAATGCATTATCAATTTCTTAACTCCACATTGCTAATTGCATACATAAAATAAAAGTAAATCATGACATCTCTCATAAATGAGTTACATAGCTTCCCTATGAACCTATGATATTTTTCCATCTTTAATAAAGGAAATATTTTTTCTAAATATTTTACCCACAAGTTTCATTATCCACTAAAGTAATACTTCTGGCATTGTTATGTGTTTTATCCCCTTTCTCTATCTGTTCTTAATTTTCAGATCATCTCACATTATGAAAATTAAAGGTGAATTTAAGGGTTCAAATGTACCACAATACTTGTAAAGCATACAAGAATTTGTTTCAGTAAGTTAACTTCCAGAAATACTTTGATATTCCAGTGATTTGCTCTTTTCTGTAAGAAACCTAAGGACTAGATTTATAGTAACAAGATTCAGAGAACTTGCACCAGAAAATGGATAAAATCAAAATCTTTCTGATTTTTGTCATTATTCAATTGTTTCTCATCAAACAACAATAATTTTTTCTTTAATCCACAATCTGATGCATCATGGTAGTCTATCCAGTTTTCAAATTATTCTTCACTGGGCATCAATTTCATTCAATGTTGAGCATTCTCCTATCTGATGCCTAAAATTAACGTATTTCTTTGCATTTTTCCTGGAAGAAACATAACAATATGGAAGAAAATATTGTTTCTTCTATTTCCCACTGGGAAGATAAAACTCAGTATTTTTTTTCATAGCAAAGATAAGAACAGACAAATGTAGTCAAGCTATAACAATACATATAAGAATTCAATTTGGTCCTGGCAACACCGCTCTATTCCCGAGAGAATGTTGAGCACCAAAGACACTCCACCTGGAGCCTTTCTTTTTGGCAGAACTGGCCTTGGGGCAAAGAAATGCCCATACCTCAACAACTGACAGAGATACAGAGTGTGCATCAATAAATAAAACAGGACTGTCATATCCTGCCAAGACAGGGTAAGATAGTTTTGAAAAGTTGCTTGCCTTTGAAAATGGTATGTCAGTTATGTTAGGCCTTAGCCAAAGTTGGTTGCTTCAACGCTGCAAACATGACTTTGGGTGATTGCCCAGGTAGCTGGTTGTCTCTGTGATTTGTTGCATGTTTTGGAAGTTGTTTTACTGAACTTCCTAATTACCCAGGTAATATTATTTCCCTTCTCAGATCTTTGATGGGATTGAAGACTATATAAATGTAGTTACTTTTTTCTCACGACTTGGCCAAGTTATTTATTATACAAGACCTAAGCTAGTTAGAATAGGATATTTGTACTTATTGTATATAATTTCATAGTAGGTTTAGAACTCTCTTACTTAAACAAAAGGGGGAGGTGTTGCGGGAGGTCCTTCCGCCCCTCCAACCAATAGCTGCTGTGATACCAGTCCATTGGGGCGTGGCCTCTCTCCCTTTAAAAAAGCGGCTATTTCCTCTGCTCGCTCTCTTCACTTCCTGCTCTGCCGGAGACTAGACTCCCTTCCTGGTTGTGCAGATGGCTGTTGTCTGAGACGGTGATCTGTAAGTTTTCCCCTTTAAATAAATAACACCCTATTAATCATAAAAAAAAAGAATTCAATTTGGTGTCTCATGAGGGGCATGTGCTCCCTGTGCTCAACAATTTACAGTCATTTAAAACAAATTACCAAATTACCTGAAAAGCCACGGTAGATAAATAAGATATTTTCTTTTAATTTTAGATGTTTCTGATACAAAATAGGAAAATTGTTAATCACAATATATTTTATAATATAAGCCACTGAATAAACCCTGAAGGTAACACACAAATTCATCTTAAAAGGAATTTTTTACAGGTAATGAAGAACTAATTTGAATCTTATTTTTTATGTTTAATGCTTTTATCTTTTAAAGTGAACATCTTAGTTTTTGCATTAAATGTTAAATAATTGAAGAGGCACTCTATTTTCACTTTCTTCCCTTTCTATGAACCCTTACCACCCATAGTAAACTAAACCCAGATAAAATAATTCATCTAGAGAAAACAGACCTTTTATGTTTCTTTTATTCCAGTTAGTAAAGAACTGAAAAATGTTCATTCCTTCTGTATGCTTTCTTCAGTGGTCTCTTTTTGTAAATTACCATAAAAGCCAAAGCTGCATGAATCAATAGGCTTTACTCAACATTTCAGAAGTACTGAAACATAGACAAATAAGAAAGCACCAAAAGTCATCAATAATAGATTAGTTTGACTGTGGTAGTGACATTAGGCCAATGTGAGGAAAGTCTTCTGAGCTATTAACATTTTTATCATAGTACAAGACTCTACTGATAAAATAGGAAAAAAATAAAGTATTACATTTCCACCAACCCACAGAATGTATTTTCTTCTCCCTTTATCATAGTATTAAATAAAAACAACTTTAAATTATCTTTTTCCACTAAATCTTTGACTAATGCATTTTTTTTTTGTGAAAAGCAACAGGAACATAATACACTACAAGGATCATGAAACAATTTCCTACATGAATTTTATAAAATATTCTGGGAGCCCATGGCAAAGTTATTAAAGTTAGGACATCCATGGAATTTTTAAGCAATATGGCAAGGAAATTGTGGGTGTAGGATTGACTTCTAAATTCATAAACAAGCTGCAGGAAATCATGAGTCAGATATGAATATTTAAAATATGTTACTTTAATGAATTGTAATTGCTATACAGTCTTCCTGCTGGTATTTACTATGCTTTTCTCAACAAACATTCATATCCCTGTGCACATGCCTGAGGCAACCCCACTCACCATGTCACTTTGGACCACTTGAAGTTCTGTGATCCAGAGTCTCAGGTAAGCACCACCAGAGGCAGTTTGTTTGTTATCCTTTCAGCCATTCAACCCAAAAATGCACATAGAAATCCCTAGAGCCAGTCTGCCTCCCTATGTATCAGCAATCTAACTTAACACACTGCTCTGGGATTTTGTTGCATCCTATAACATCAACAAGGGGATGGAAACTCTGGAGACTCAGTCTGCCTGGCTACCTACCAGTCACTCTTTTGCCCACATGCTTCAATTTAGAGTTCATATGTTGACTTGTACCTGTAACACCAAGTAGGGAACCTCCATATACAGTCTGCCACCTCACTTACCAAGATATTCTGGAACCTCATGGAATCCTATGTTTATAATGCATTAGACATTCTGAGTATGGCCCCCATCTGGTCTTCCTCAAATTGAGGAGGGTATTGCTGTAATCAGAGACAGCTTTTTGTTTCCCAGCCACCCAGTCCAGAATAATCACATATAAACTATATTAATTACAACAAGTTTGGACGATGGCTAACTCATATTTTTAGCTATCACTTATATCTTAAATTAACCAATTCCTATCATTCTATATATCATCAAAAGGCTGTAGCCTACTGGTAAAGTTCCAGCATCTTTCTCCTTCAGAAGCTACATGGTATCTGTCTAACTCCACCTTCTTTCTCCTGGCATTCAGTTTAGTTTTTCCGCTTAGCCCTAGTCTGCCCTGCCACAGGCCAAAATAGCTTCTTTATTAACAAATGGTAATAAAATATATTCACAGAATACAGAGGGGAATTCCACATCATATTACATTCTGCACATGAGCCCAATGGAGGACTACACATTCACACTGTGATTCTACTCCCTGCACTTAAGGACCACTGTCAAATCTAATGAGCTTTCCAAAGAATTTGAAAGACTGATGGAGAGACTCTTTTGAGCATACAGAAGGTTTGCTCTTAGGCCCAGAAGTTGCAACTATGATCGCAGAAGCTGCAACTATTATTCAATCAACTGAGAAACTCAGCTGAACACCAAGTACCATTCAGTTGGTTATCAACATGTTAAGTTAGGGTAACAGGAAATAGAGCTTCAAACACCCACTCAAAATGGGGGAAACATGATTTTCATGTCAAGAAATACTACCAAGATAGCAATTTTAAATACAATCTTGGGAGACACTGCTATGTGAATTTTAAATTTTGTTAGAGACTTACAGCTTTAGTTACTAAGGATTATGCATTTCCAGTAGGATCTATACATCTAATTCCTTGCTTAGAAATTGGGGAACAAGAATAATTAATGGGAGTAGTGATTCTCTATAATAAGGCGACCACTGGTTACTCAGCTGCCTGGCAACTCAGACCCGAAATAATCATACAGAAACTATTTTATTTAAATCACTGCTTGACCCATTAGCTCTAGCTTCTTATTGGAGAACTCTTATATCTTAATTTAACTCATTTCTAGTAATCTGTGTACTGCCATAAGGCTATGATTTACTGGATAAAGTTTTGGCGTCTTTGTCCAGCAGGACTACATTGTTTCTCCTTGACTCTGCCTCCTTTCTCCCAGCATTCAGTTTATCATTCCTGCCTAGTATCAACACGCCAAGGCAGTTTCTTTATTCACCAATGATATTCACAGCACAAAGCGGGGAAATCCCACATCAATTCTCTGTGTCCATATCTAAAGAAGAAGTGCGAGGAGAGACAAGAGTCTAGTGTCCCATCTGGAGAAGGAGGATACAGGTGATGTGGGAGTGATTTCTTATTAATAAAGAAACTGCCTAGGCCCCTTGATAGGCCACCCTTAGGTGGGTGGAGAAAACAGAAGAGAATTCTGGGAGAAAGAAGCTTAGTCAGTGATTCTTATCTAACTTCTTCCTAGAAATTCCATAACCTTTGCAAAACTTAGTATTGAGAGAACCTGGCAAACTAGGAGGTCTCATGGCTGAGAATTGCTTAGGCAAGTGGTTCCATTAAACAACTCCAGATAACAGGTTTTGGTACATGGAAATTGGTTTCATTAAGGTGTTTTTATGTATCAATAAAAAGAACTTCTGAAGAGTCCTGGTTATTCAATTCATCAGAGGTTGGGCCTCCTTGATGCAGAGAGCCTAATATTCATTTTGGGGTAGCCCCACTTTTTTTTTTTTTTTTTTTTTACAATAGACCCTTGCAAAACAGAACACTGAAAGGCTATGGATAAGTATAAGGAAACAGTGGATTTTTGTCACAAAAGGGCAGGTGTACTTAGAAACTCTCAATATTTCTGACAGCATGAGCAAGTCCTGGGAAAGCTCAAACACAAAATTCCAGCATGGAGGCTGGTACAAAGGAAGTACCACCTTTTTGAGAAAGTATTGACATTTGATAGCTGCTGTGAGAGGGAGAGTCAGTTTTCTTTATTTGTTATACCTGATACGTGAAAAATACTTAGCTCAGGCCTTATACCTAAAAATATCTAGGCAACAGAAATTGGACATATGTGTTAAAAAATATGAAGTTGAGTGGGAAAGGATCATAAATGGTTGGGAGTAAAAATGATTAATTTACACTGCATGAAATTCTCAAGAAATTAATATAAATGCTAGTAAAACATTCTAAAGTAGTAATGTAAGATCAAGTGTAAAGTCTACCTGCTAACAGTGTCCTCACATTTTGATATGATTCTATTACTATTCAAAAGAAGCAAACCGGCTAGTAAAATACATGGTAAAGTATTACATTTAACTCTTGCATATTCCTTTGCTGAATCTGAGTTTTTTAATAAGGAAAACCTTTTTCTGCATGACTGCATAAGGAGAGTAAGTCTTGGGTACTGAAGTTAACAACTGTCTTGCCAGTGGTTAATGATTTAAAGCATTTAACAACTGAACCAAAGACTGATGCTGTATCTCAGGGGAATTATGGCTTTATAATTTTTACCTTTTTTTTTGCAATATATAGACTCTACTAATGTGCTTAGAATATGCATAATATTCAAAAGACTTAAACCAAAAGAGTGTGTTATGACCAAAATACCTTCTTATTTTATTCATTGACTGAGGGGCATTTAGGTTGTTTCCAGGTTCTTGTTATGGCAAATAATGCTGCTATGAACATAGTCGAATACATGTCCTTGTGGTATCCTTTCGGTATATACTCAAAAGTGGTATTGCTGGGCCTTAAGGTAGATTGTTTCCTAATTTTCTGAGAAATCACCACACTGATTTCCAAAGTGGCTGTACCAGTTTACACTCCCATCAGCAATGGAGAAGTGTTCCATTTACTCCACCTGTTCTTATTTGAATCTATCCCCTCAAGCCTATTCTTCTAACTCCTCTAAAAGTATAAACAAATTATCAGTCTTTATATGTGCTTGTATTCAGAAAGGATTAATTGTCACTTTAAATAAGACAGTACTTATAAAGGTTGTATACTGGGTTTTAGAAGCAGCACAGGTATCACTTATTTTTCTATATACATTCAGAATTATAATTTAATAGAGCTGATTTTTTGAAACTATAGGACCCAACAAAGTTATATTGGTAAGTGGCTATGAATCAGGTCCAGTAATTAGAGGAGGAAGATAAGACTTAAGTTTTTTCCTCTTGTGTTTCCTTCAGATTTCAGTACTTCAAAATTTTTCTATGAATGCTATTATTATACGGTTAGAATACACTGTCTGAGTATAGAAAATTATTCTTGGTATAAGTCAACAGATGCATCATTCTGAAATGTGTGTCTCAATATTCTGGTTAAAAGAAACCAAAATGATTATCAAACTCACCTTGTTGGTATGATCTTATACTGGATCAGCCTACGAGGAAATTGATATGTTTCTCTGCTACAGTTAAGTTCTTGATCAGAATAGTGGAATTTATTATAAAATTTGAAGTTAAGTTTTACCCTAAAATCAAAAGGAAAAAGACATACATATCCAAATTGACAATTAAAATCCCGTTTTTAAATGTGTTACTGAAAATCAACATTGTTCAAGTAACACAACAGAGGTCAGAATGTTATTATTAGTGATAACCAGATATTTATTTTTTCACAGTATCAGCATTGGTATAAATGGCAATTTATTCAGTAATATACAGATTGGTTTTGCATGGCAACTTGACACAAGCTAAAGTCATCAGAGGAAGGAGCATCAGTTGAGGAAATTCCTTGATGAGATCCAGCTGTAAGATATTTTCTCATTTAGTAATCAATGGGGGAGGGCCCAGCCCTCGTTGTGTGGCATCATCCCTTGGATGTTTGTCCTGGGTTCTATAAGAAGGTGGGCCAAGCAAGTAATGGGAAGTAAACCAGTAAGCAGCACCACTGCAGGAACTCTGCATTAGCTTTTGCCCCCACGAAACTTCCTCGTTTGAGTTCCTGTTCCAGTGATGAAAAGCAATGCTGAAGTGTAAGCCATTAGGTAAACCCTTTCCTCCTCATTTGCTTTTTGGTCATGGTGCTTTATCATGGCAACAGAAACCCTAAGATAAATTGGTACCAGGAGTGCAGTATTTCTGCTTCCAATCTGACCATGTTTTGGGGAGGATTATAGAACGACTTTGGAAAAATGGACTAGAAATGCCACTGAGTATAGAGACTTCAGTGAAATGTTTTGTGGGAACTTGTAAGATAAGCATGTTAAGTTGTTTGGTAGGATTAGAATTTTTACTATGTTGATCCTACCTATCCAAGAGCATTGGAGATCTTTCCATTTTCTGATTATCTTCTTCAATCTCTTTTATCAAAGACTTAAAGTTTTTGTCAAATAGGTCTTTTACTTCTTTGGTTGGTGTTACCCAAAGATATTTCATGTTATTTGTGACTATTGTCTCAACTTCTTTATCATTTGTAGATAGGAGGGTTGCTAATTTTTTATTATATCTTGTGTCCTGTCATATTAATGAAGGTATTTATCAGCTTGGTAGAATTATTTGGGTCGCTATTTTATGCTATCATATCATATATCATATCATATCATATCATATCATATCATCTGCAAATAGCAGATGATAGAACCTGGAAACAACCTAGAAGCCCCTCAAAAGAAGAATGGATAAAGAAAATATGGTACATTTACACAATGAAGTACTACTCAGTGGTTTAAAAAAATAAAAAAAACAAAACAAAACAAAAAAATGGCATCTTAAACTTAGCATGCAAATGAATGGAACTAGAAGAAACCGTCCTGAATGAGAAAACCCAAACTCGGAAATTTTAACTCAGTATGTACTCACTCATAAGTGGATACTATCTGAAAAGCCTATAGTCCACAAGCTCAGAGAAACTAAGTAACAAGGAGAACCCTGAGAGAAACATAGATTCCCCCTGGGAAGGGGAAATCAACACGATCTCCTGATAAAATTGGGTGCATGGGAGTGGGGGGGGAGGGAGGGCAGAAGGAGAACTTGAGGGAATGGGATGGTCGAGATTGGGGAAGTTCAGAGATCGAGAGCAAGGAAAGAGATATCTTGCTTGAGGGAACCATTATGAGGCTAGTAAGAAACCGACACTAGAGAAATTCCCAGGAATCTACAAGGGTGACCCCAGCTAAGACCCTAAGCAATAGTGGAGAGGGTGCCTGAACTGTCCTTGCCCTGTAGTCAGATTGATGTTTATCTTAAATGTCATCATAGAACTTTCATCCAGCAACTGATGGAAGCAGATGCAGAGATGCACAGTGAACCACTGGGCTGAGCTCCCAATGTCCAGTAGATGGGTGGAAAGAGTGAGAATACAAGCAAAGAAGTCCAAGAGGGCCATGATGGGGATAGCCACTGAAACAGCTTACCTGAGCTAATGGGAGCCCTCCAACTCTGGCCTGACAGCAAGGGAAATAGCATAGGACCAAACTAAGCCCTCTGAATGTGGGAGACAATTGTATGGATGGGGCAGTCTGTGGGACCACTAGCAGTGAGACCAGTATTTATCCTTTTTGAAATCCATTATTTTTGGAGGGATACCTTGGTCAACCTAGATATAGTAGGAAAAGCCTTTGTCGTGTCTTAAAGCAATGTGCAAGACTTTGTTGACTCCCCTTGGGAAGCCTTATTCTCTATGAGGTGTGTATGGGGGGGAATAGAAACTGGGATTGGTTTGTAAAATGAGAAAAGATAGTTTTATTTAAAGATTAATTAATGAATTAAACATAAATAAGAAAAATGCTATGGTTAGTGCAGAGGATGGAGGTATGGCTTGCAAAGATTCAGAGGGAAGTTTATAGACACTATCAGGGCCATTTACTATTTTGAAATAATATACTGTGGTTCTGGATAGTTGGGGCTGAAGAATCAGCTGTGATTAACAATGTACCAAAATTACTAAGCAAATTTTTGCTCTGTTGGGATACTCGATACTGGTCACCTGGAGCTAAGAAATTGGTAGTGATTAAGAAGAGATCAGCATCACGGAGCTTAAATCTTCTGGGAAGTATTTCCTGACAGCACAGGGAAGATGTTTTCCAGAAGTGGCCCAGGTTGTACCTCCTGCTGGCAACTTAAGTAGGTAATTTGCAAGTGTCACCCAGATGGTACTGGCTTTGAAGGCTTGAAGGGGTCATGGAGAACAGCTGAGGCCTGGCACTATGAGAGGCCAGGAAAGACCTTCGATGAAGGTGAAGCTTCAGTGGCAGCTGAAGGTCCAAGACTGAAGGGGTCATGCAAAGAATTTGAGGACTGGTTCTGTGAGGAGAGCCTATGAAATTTCCTGGTGAAAATGTAGCACGGTTGCAGCAAGGAACCCTAGCATATTAAAGATGCCAGCATCGTGGGAAGACCGCCAAGAACAGTCCCAACCTTGGGCTGGAGTCATCTGGTACCTAGAAGAAAAGCTGTGTGTGCTTCAGTGGGCAGAGTCCGAGTAATTACCTAAGCCATTTGGAAGAGTCCAGAAGATCATGAATGAATCCAGGAATTGGATAGTTGGAATTTTATTTTTTCTTTTATTTGTTTGTGACTGTGCCCTGGTTTTCCCTTTTGAAGTAAGAATGTATTTTACTGGAGACTATGGTAGAGAGATTTAAATTTTAAAAGACTGCGGTTTTATAGAGATTGACTAGTTTAAAGGAACTGACAGTTTAAATATGTTTCAGTTTGTAAAGACTTCTGGACTTTTAAAGTTATGTAAGATCTTGAGGATGTATACGAAAGGAAGGGACATGACTTAATAGTGATGTTTGTGTTTCAAGTTGAAAAGGGGTCAGTTGTACTGGCTGGTTTTGTATATGAACTTTGCACAGGTTAGTGTCATCAGAGGAAGAGGCCTCAGTTGAGGAACTGTCTTGAAGAGATCTAGCTGTAAGACTTTTTCTCATTTAGCGAGCAGTGAAGGGGGTGAGGAGAAAGTCCTTGGTGGGTGGTGCTGTTCCTGGCTGCTTCTATAAGAAAGCAGAATGAGCAAGTTATGAGAAGCAAGCCAGTAAGCAACACCCATCGATGGCCTTTGAATCAGTTCCTGTTTCTGGGATTCTGCCCTGTTTGAGTTCCTGTCCTTTAGCGATGAACAGCAATGCTGAAGTGTCGGCCTAATAAACCCTTTCCCCACAACTTGCATTTTGGTTATAATATTTTGTTACTGCAATAGAAACCCTAACTAAGACAAGTAAGGTATCAGAAATTTAATCAATTGGTTAACTCTTAGGTTCTATAATGATAGATTCAAAGTACTCCCTTATGAAAATTATGTGGAAATTCAGTGTTCTTAGAAAATAGCATATTCACATCTCTTGCCTCAAACTTCCTCCTGGATATAGACTTTTAAATAATAGGAGGGATCAGGCCCACAATAATATTTTAATTTCATCTCTTGGCTTGTACTATAGTAAAAGTTCCACATATTAGATACATGCTTTGCCAAGTGCCAGTCTCAGACATGATATGCATTCTTTTTCAAATCTTCCAATATAACTTAAAATAGAAACTTTTACTTCAGTAAGCAATATTTACCAAGGTAAGAATTTAATATCAGACCTGTGATTTCAATATTCAGAGCTGCAAAAACTCAGATTCCTACTAGTTATATTATTATAGCATATATGTCCTACAGAAGTACAGGACGATTATGAACTAGAATTTTTCTAGCTTTCCAGTCTTTACTCCATATAAATATCCCTCCATCTGCCTTTGGTATTCAAGGAAAGTAATGTTCATTTTCTACCTGTTGGTGTTCTCCCCTCCCATCAATCCATGTATTTCCATTCTAATTCTCAAAGTAGCTACTATTTCCTATTTTTTCTCTCAGATAACTTATATCCTCTTATTCTCCTTTACCAACTTTACACCTTCTTCTGTGTTTACTTTATTATCCTAAAGGATATGAATAATTTGCATTGCTATGGAGTTGCCTTTATTAATATAAATTTAAGGTCAATCTTGTTATATGTATATTTCTGATATTGATTAAGGTATTGTGATTGTGCAGCTCATTAAAAAATGTAATGTATAATTAAGAAATATAGGTTAATAGATATTCTCTATAATAGTTAAGTTTGTAGTCATGTTAGTTAGATCTTCTAGATGTGCATTTCAAAAGGATAGGCATTCTTAATATCTTTCAAAGACTACAGAATATGGCATTTAAAATGTTTTAAAAACTTAGGGATTTTCTTAGTTTTTGCAGTTACTACAAGGTTATGTACTCACATCTGAAGATTTGGAGGTAGGAACCTCCAATAGAATATATGTAGGGTTTATCTTTCTGAGTCTGGGTTAGCCATTAAGAGGCTAAAAATAATGGGCCAGACAGTGTTTAAATGAATACAGTTTCTGTGTGATTATTTTGGGTGTAAGCTAGTGGGGTGACTGGGATGACAAGCAGCCTGCTCGCTCTTGTTACACAAACACATGCGTCAAATGAATCATACCTATTCAAACAATTCCACTCCACTCTCTGACCCCACAGGCTTATAGCCATAACATAATGAAGAAATGCATTCAGCTGAACTGTAAAAGTTCTTATAGTCTATCATAGCCTCAACCCTGTTGAGTCCAAGGTTCAAAATCTCTTCTGTAATTCTTGGAATCTAATTGTAATCCCTGTTAAGTTAAATAAAAAAGGAGATCACATACTTCCAACATATAATGAGACAGGATATACATTACCATTCCAAAATGGAGGAAAGGAAGCACAGTGAAAAAGCACTGTACCAAAATAAGACCAAAACCCAGCTAAGCAAACTCCAATTACTGCATCTCCTTTGCTGATGCAAAAGTACTCTTTAGATCTCCTATTCCTTTCAGCTTTGTTAAATGGAACATAAATCTCTCCCCTGGGCTGTTTCCACACCTTGTTAACAGTTTTAATTAGCATTTTTCTTGGCTCTCCAACCTCTTGTGGTCTCCAAGGCAAGCCTGGCTTCACCTTCAGAACTTCACACAATTTGTCTCTCTTGGCCTATATTCAGGGACACCCTGAAACCTTCCTCTCCTCACTTGCTTTCCTTAGTCATAGAGGAAGATTCCATATCCCCTTTCTTTTATCCTTGGCTCTAAAGCCAGAACCAGTGGCTGAAGCTGCCAAATTCTGCTGCTTGCTGGGGCTGTAATATGGCTCCATTATTCACTTACATTTTCACGAGTTTTCTATTTACAATGATTTGTTTCACTGTTTAATCTGTGTTGTCCAGAAACAGGATCTGGAGACTAGGCTGTCCTAAAACTCAGAGATCCAACTGTGTCTGCCTCTGGAATAATAGGATTAAAGGAGTGTGCTACCATACCCAGCTCTCAGTTTTCCTCTAATTCCTTTTCACAAATTGGAAACTTAGCTGGGTGGAGTCTTGCCCTGAGGACACTATTGTCTTTATTCCATTTGTTAATCTGTTTATCTCTTTGAACACAGAATTTAGAACCATTCAATTTCTGGGTATCCCTTTTTTACTCACTCTGTACATTTTGCATTTTTATTTGTTCAACTTTCTGCTTTTCATTATAAATCTTCATTAGAGTTAACATGAATAACCACATGACAGAGTTTATACTAGACTGTTTTGATATTTCCTCTGGCAATGTAATTATTATTATCCTAATTTTTTCACATGAACAATTTCCAGGCAACATACTAGATTTCTTTTTATAATTTTTTTATTATCTTGTTACTTAAAAAATACTAATCCAAATTCCCACTCCCTCCTCTCTACCCAATCTACTCCAACACCCTCGACACACCCTTCCACTCCCCTCTAACACCCTCGACACACCCTCCCAACCCTTCCAATTCTAAGAGAGCAATACATCCCACCGTGTAGAAAGTCCAAGGCTCTCCCTACTACATCTAGGTTGAACAAGGTATATATCCAAAGAGAATAGGATTCCAAGAAGCCAGTACATGCAGTAGAGACAAATCCGATTGTCACTATCAGAGGCCCCTCAGTCTGCTCCAACTGTTAGCCCCATTCAGAAGGGCTAGTTTTTCCCATGCTTGTTCACTCCCAGTCCAGTTGGAGTTGGTGAGCTACCATTAGCTCAGGCAAACTGTCTCATTGGATGAACCACTCATGGTCTTGACTTCCTTCTTTATACTCTCACTACAGTGCTCTGATGTGGGTGGGTCTTTGCCTCTGTTCCCATCTGTTGTTGGATAAAGGTTCTGTGGTGATATTTAAGATAATCAGCAGTCTGACTACATGGGAAGGGCAGTTCAGACACCCTCTCCTCTATTACTTAGGGTCTTAGCTGGGGTCATCCTTGTGGATTTCTGGGCATTTTTCTAGAGATTGGTTTCTTGCTAACCCCATAATGGCTCCCTCAATCAATATATCTCTTTCCTTGCTCTCATATCTGTTCTTCCTTCATCTCGACTATTCCATTCCCTCAAGTTCTCACTGTCCCCTTCTCTCTTTCCTTTTCCTCCCTGCCCCCATGCTCCCAAATTTTGTCCAATGATCCTATTTCCAATTTCAGGTGGGTCTATATATGTTTTCCTTTGAGTTCACCTTATGACTTAGCTTCTCTAGAATCATGAACTATAGGCTCCATGTTCTTTGTTTATGTTTAGTATTCACTTATGCATGTGTACATATCATATTCGTTTTTTTAGGAAGGGGTGCTGGGTTACCACACTCAGGATAGTGTTTTCTAATTCCATCCATTTGCATGCAAAATTCAAGATGTCATTGTTTTTTTTGTTTGTTTGTTTGTTTTTTACCACTGAGTAGTACTCTAATGTGTAGATGTGCCACACTTTCTTTATCCATTCTGCAGTTGAGGGGCATCTAGGTTATTTCCAGGTTCTGGCTATTACAAATAATGCTGCTATAAACATAGTTGATCAAATGTTTTTGTAGAATGATTGAGAATCGTTTGGGTATATTCCCAAGAGTGATATTGCTAGATCCAGAGGTAAGTTGATTCCCAGTTGTGTGAGAAACCACCACACTGATTTCCAAAGTAGTTGCACGAGTTTGCATTCCTGCCAACAATGGATGAGTGTTCCCCCTTACTCCACATTCTCTCCAGCATAAGCTATCATTAGTGTTTTTGACCTTAGCCATTCTTACAAGTATAAGATGGTATCTCAGAGTTGTTTTGATTTGCATTTCCCTGATAGCTAAGGAAGTTGAACATGTCCTTAAGTGTCTTTTGGCCATTTGAAATTCTTCCATTGAGATTTCTCTGTTTAGTTCATTACACCATTTTTTTAAATTGAGTTATTTAGAATTTTAATGTCTAATTTCTTGAGTTCTTTATATATTTTGGAGCTCAGTTCTTTGTCTGATGTGGAGTTGGTGAAGATTTTTCCCATTCAGTAGGCTGTCTTTTTGTCTTATTGACTATGTCCTTTGCTTTACAGAAGCTTCTCTGTTTCAGGAGGTCCCATTTATTCAATGTTGCCCTTAATGTCTGTGCTACTGGGGTTATACAGAAAAAGCGATCACCTGTGCCCATATGATGTAGGGTACTTCCCACTTTCTCTTCTATCAGGTTCAGTGTGTTCAGATTGATATTGAGGTCTTTGATCCATTTGGACTTGAGTTTTGTGCATGGTGATAGATATGGTCTATTTTCATTCTTCTACAGCTTGACATCCAGTTCTGCCAGCACCATTTGTTGAAGATGCTTTCTTTCTTCCATTGTATACTTTTAGCTCCTTTATCAAAAAGGAGGTGTTCATAGGTTTGTGGGTTAAAATCCAGGTCTTCTATTCGATCCCATTGGTTGACTTCTCTGTTTTTATGCCAATTCCAAGCTGTTTTCATTATTGTAGATCTGTAATAGAGCTTGATGTCAGGGATGGTAATGCCTCTGGCAGTTCTTTTATTGTACAGAATTGTTTGGACTATCTTGGGATTTTTGTTTTTCTATATGAAGTTGATTAGTGTTCTTTCAAGGTCTATAAAGAATTGTGTTGGGATTTTGATGAGGATTGCATTAAATCTATAGATTGCTTTTGGTGGAATTGCATATTTTTAACATGTTGATCCTTCATGGCCAAGAGCATGAGAGATGTTGCTATTTTCTGGTATTTCCTTCAATGTCTTTTTTCAAAGACTTAAAATTCTTGCCAAATAGGTTTTTCACTTTCATGGTTAATGTTACCCCAAGATATTTTATGCTATTTGTGGCTATTATGAAAGGTGAAGATTCTCTGATTTTTTTCTCTCTGCTTCTTTATCCTTTGTGTATAAGAAGGCTACTGATTTTTTGAGTTGATCTTGTATCCTGACACATCACTGAAATTATTTATCAGCTGTAGAAGAACTCCTACAGCATACTAGAATTCTTCTCTTCTGAAACCCCTTGAACCAGGCCCTCAGTTCAATATCTTGCATGACCCTACTAGTATGATCCATTGAGCACTACTTAATGAATTCTACTGATTTTCTTACCAAAAAAATGCCAAAGCCCACATTCCTCCCAACAAAAGCATGTTCAGTCTTATCAGAGCAACATCTCAGTACCTGGTACCAACTTCTCTCTTAATTTTTTTTTTTTTTTTTATTGCTTGGAAGAGACTTCAAGATCATCATAACTCTTATAAAGGAAAAAGACTTTGTTTAGGTTGGCTTCAGAGGTTTAGGCCATTATTTTTATGGCAAGACTAATGACAGCATGCAGGCAGAGATGATGCTGGATAGGAGCTTAAAGCACTGCATCATAATCTGAAGTCAGTAGGATGTATATTCTTTGCCCTTTGAGTGGGAAATTTTGTAGATGTCTGTTAAGTCTATTTGATGAATTATGTCTATTAATGCTGAATTTTCTCTACTTTTTGTTCAGATGGCCAACATATTTGAGAAATTGGGCTATTGAAGTCACCTACAATTAATGGATTGATGTTAATATGTTTCAATTTTTTTTTTAAATTTTTGAGGAAAACCTTGTACTTCTTTGTTGAAAGTTTGGTAGAATTCTGCTCTGAATTTATTTGGTCCTGGGGTATTTTTAGTTTAAAGAATTTGTTTACTGTTTGTAATCTCCTTAATTTTTATAGGTCTCTGAGTTTTTGATGTTTTAGGGTTTGTTAACTCTGGTAGTCCAAATTAATCTAGACATTTTTATATTTCCTTTAAGTTTTTATATGTAATACACAGTAACTGTATTGAAAATTATTCCCTTATAATATTCTGAAGTTCACTGGTGTCTGTGGCGATCTTCCATTTTTCATATCTAATTCTGTTAGTTTTGGCTTCCTCTTGTTTTTGGCTAATTGGGCTAAGGGTGTGCCAATTTTGTTTATCTTTCCAATATACCAGCTCTTATATCTATTGATCCTTTATTTTATTTTCATTGCTGCCATTTTCTTAATTTATGCTCTGGGTTTTATTATTTCTACATAGCAACTAGATATGTGTTGGATTTTTTGTTCATATAATCAATGGAAAAATAGAATATCTTAGCAATATTGCCCATAATTAGAACCATCTCATATTTGATACGGATGCTAAAAATACACATTGTAGGAAAGACAGCAGTTTTACAAATTGTGTTGGGATAACTGGATGTCTTCCTATTGGTCTAATCTACTACTCTGTGCAAAGTTCAACTTCAAAGGTACCAAAAATATTAGTATGAAACCTAATTGCTGAAAAGTCTTGAAAAAAGTATAGATAGTACCATAAAAGGAATAGGTATAGGAAAGGACTTTCTGGCTATGTATCAATTCACTCAAAAAGTAAGGCTGACAATTAAAAGTTAGAACTCATTATACAAAAAGCTTCTATAGAGTAGAGGAAGTAGTTCCTTTTGATAAGAAGAAGCTCCCAGAGTCAAAGAGATACTTTTCCGACTATATACCTGATAGCTCATTAATATATATTATATACAAAGAAATTATAAATACAAGGAGGGCATAGTAGGATGAAATTACTGTAAATTGGTGGAAGTAAAAAAAAGGGGGGTGGCGCTAACTGGGAAACTACTACCTTGCCACAAAGGGTGATGGCATAAACAATAAACTACATATAAAGCTTCCGTTAGGGTAGAGAACCAAGAGAATCACAAAAAAGTAGAGTTTATTGCTACTGTTTTTGGCTATCTCATGTAACTTGAATGAATGATTATACTATTGAAAACACTTCAAACACAGGACTTAGAAGAATGGTGCTATAAATATCCCCCAAATCTCTTTGATGACAGCAAGTCAAGTAATAAAAAGCAATCTATAATCCTACCCATATATAAAGCTTGATGAAGCAGAGCAATGCCTCCCCTACAACACATCCCCAATGATGTAACTGTATTATCTATATTATCTTGGGGCAATCAAGAACTCTTAAGTTGTACTTAACGGCAAGTCAATGAGAGAGAATTAATAATGTCTGGCAATGTAATCTTAGCCAGTTATTTATAACTGAAGATATCATATACCTAAAGGATAATCTAGTCTTGCCATTTTTACTAAATCAATGTAATTTTATGTGTATTCTAAACATTTCTTCATGTATTCATAGATACATGCAGCTCTCACCCCTTGTCCAATATGCTTTTTTTTCCAAAAGAAAGGGGCTAGCAGAGAAATCCACAAATGCTTAAAATGCAGAGAACAAGTGACTATGGTGTGCAAATCCCAACTGCTATAACTATAATTTAGCTCCCATACCTCAAGCTTAGGGAACATCACAGTACATGAGCCAGAAAGATGGATGTCTTCTACAAGATAATGTCTTCTTGACATTATTGTTTCCTAAAGAACATATGTATCATAACAACATCCATCAACATACTAATACAGATACTGAAACTTTCACAAGGCCCTAACACTAACTGTGGAATATAGGCAATCAATGGCTGCTAAGGCAGGGAAACTAAACTTCTTGAAAGACAAGCACCTTGATAGATCATAAAATCTCAAGGTGTCAACCCTAAACTAAATAAATCAATAAGAGCTATCATAAATGGGCTCACTAATTTGTAGTGTATATATATATATTTTACATATATGCATATAGTATTATATGATATACATTTATCACGCATACATATTATAAACATATACATATAGCCTACAACACACATATATATACATATATGCATATACACACATACATATATATGTATGTGTGTTGTATAACAATAATAACTATAGAAAAGGTTTGAGAAGGAATGGGGAACATATGAAACAAATTAAAAAATTAAGAAAAATGCCAAGAATATTTGAGTGTAGAGCAATAAGTTCTAAATTGACATTTATATCGATTCTCCTGGCAAAGCTGATGGAACATCTCAGAAAAAGTGACAGAAAGATTATAAGAGCCAGAATTGGAGGTTAGAGGCAAAGCTGAAAATAAGTATCTTCTATACATTACAGGGTTTTTATACTTATGTATACATAACAGCTCTGTTATTTGTACAAAATCAAGTCAGTCAGTATTCTATTATAGATAAGAGAAGGGCACACATGCTCCCATACCTAAGTGAGAATTTATTGGCACTTGTTTTCTATTGGGGGAGGAAGAGCTTGTTTTCTTCAGGGGCATGTCTCTGTTAAGTTGCTTATCTACAATGGATGTTATATGTACACAACTAACGGAATTCAGAAGTGGTGTCATGTGCATGTAGTCTGAATGAGTAAGAGTTAAAGGGCGGTAGCAGAATTGGTGAGATCAAAATAAATTGTAATAAATCTATCTAAATAAATAAAGTATTATGTTAAAATGTGTTAGAAATTTGGGGAAATAATGAAATCCAACCAAAGAGCCAAAAAATATTATTTGCATAGTTTCTCTAATTATGATTTTAAATATTGGAAAATACACTCTTTTAAATATTTATAATAGACATTTTTACATTATTTTAATTATATTGCACACATGGGTGCAGTTGTCCCTTTGATATTCTATTAGCTTTGACCATTCCCAAATTTTACTTTTTTACTTTTTGTTTTTGCTTTTTTTGTTCCATAATACCTTCCTGGGGAAGAAAAAAAAATCCCTAAGTCTCTCTGAGAGATTAAGTTTTCCTTTTGATATCTGTAATTTTGTAATTTTGTTATGAGAGACATAATTATTTCCTTATGGAAATGTAGTATTTCATATTTCAGTAATCAATCAAAAGGAAAGAATGCAAACAAAGCCAGCATTTTAACAAGGCATTTAGCAATTTATTAAACCTAAGAACATTATACCTCTTTCCACTGTTATGACTGCATTTAGTTCTTTCATGTACATTCTGTTATCAGTAACTCAATTTTTTTTAAGAACACTGTCTAGTGAAAGATTACACCTAAGGTGGACTCTGGAATTGTCGTTAAATATATTCATTTTAGGAATTACATAGTTTCTTGTCACTGTACATTGAACCACAAAAATCTCACTTTTAAAATAGCAAAACCTGTGGTTCACAGTATATATGCACTTTTCTCCCTAAAATGTGTCAATTTTCATTAATGTGCAGTTGTGTACAAGTTGAATAAAATACACTAGCTCACATAAATTTGCAGAGATGCTTCCACTGCTGTAAAAGCAATAAATTTGAAATTATTTGACTGTGATAACACATTTATGTGGAGAAACCCACAGGAAATATAAATATGAGCAAAGTATACCCACTCAGCGAATTTTATTTGGATTCTGTCAAATTTATGAGAGAGAAGAGACTGCCTTGAGTATTGCTGCACCACATGTTTTGAACACATAAATTTCTTTCAACACAATTTGAAATAATTTGAGCATAACAACAATTATATACTATACTTTTGCAATTTTATTCAGACAACTACTTGGTGAACTGAGCTCAGAAAATAGTATTACAGTGACTCAAGTCATCCAAGAGCAGACAGAACATGTACTTAACTCCTACTCAGATTCACTTCCAACAATATCTAGCGTTAAAACTTGCTTCTCATGTCTATCCCTGTAATATAATAAAATGATCACTTTCTCAAGTAAATTGAGATCTCTACCAAGGCAAAATGAATCATTTGTTTTAGTGTAGTGCACTTGCCCTTACATTAACATTGTAAAAAGTTTATCCATAATGAGAATTTGACTAGGCATTTTTGATGTTTGATACTTTTTTCCTTAACTCCATTATTCATAAATCCTTTATTTTCATTTAAAATATTTGAAAATAAGAATGAGTTTTATTATCATAAAATATTATAGAGATCATAAAGCATTGCAAAATGTATCTAATCTATTTTATAGCTATATATTGATTTGACATAAATATTATTTCATAAATTTAGCTTATCTAATTTATTTATTTATTTATTTCATAAATCAATATCAATTGAATATACTTAGCATACCATTATACATAGAGATTTGCTGCTATTTTGGGTTAGTGAAAAGAAGAAATGTAAAATATGTGATAAGGAAAAGTAATTTCATCAGTCTACTATTATAATAATGGTTACCTGAGTGTTTCCAAAACCAGAACATGTTACTATTATTTTGTAAATTTGCTTTTTAGCTGAAATACGTTTTTATGTGATCAAAATCCCTACTTAGTCCAAGACTGTTTAAATATTCTAGTAAGAATGACTGTACCAGAAAAATATTTTAAATATAAAAAGTCATTCTGTATTGGCCCATGAATCCTATTTCAGTGTCCTTAATAAAGATTACACGCAATGTTTGTATTGTAAACATAATGCAAAGCACACCAAAAATAGACCATTAATCCTTAGACCATTATTAATTTAATAATATTAAATAGAGGCATAATAATACTAAATTTATGGATGATTCAAAAGACAGTTTTGTGTCTAGAAATTGATCACCATATAAATAAAACCCAAATAAATAATTATATCACAAGCTTTATCAACTGAGTTTGTTTATTTATTAATTTTGGATTTTTTTTAAAATAATATCTCAGTTTCTAGCTCTGGAACTTGCTTTACTCTTGGACTGCCGAGAAGACAGTGTTGTCTAACATCCTGGTATAATGCTACTTAATTTAGAAAACACTGGGAAAGATCTCAAAAATCTCATGATTGAGAAAGTGATGGTTAAGACAGAAGATTAACCGACTGATAAACAAGTGTTAGTATGGGAGCTAGAAAACCAGAACCCATATAGTAAAACAGTTGGGGACAGCGTCCTGCCTGTCAACTCAGTATTTGGGAACTAGAACAAGATGTCTACTTAGAATAGATTGAGTTCTAGATTCAATGAGTACACTTTGCATATATATGAATGACAGTAAATAATCAAAGAAGACCTTGGATATCAATCTCTGGGATCCAGATACTTGTGTGCAAATGTGCACCTATACACATGCGAACACACTACACATACACAGTTACCCCAGATGCATATACACAAAAATTTACACAACTGTGAGTCATGTCTCCCATTTAAAACTTAATGATAGTCAGGCTGGCATAGCTTCAATTTGTTCCTGAATAAAAAGATACACAAATATTTATCCAAACTAACCCAAATGCAAATTAACAAAATCAGAAATTAAAAGGGGACCATAATAACAGACACAGAAGAAATAAAAAAAATTATCAGGTCATACTTCAAAAATTTGTACTCCTCAAAATAGAAAAATAAAAAGAAATGGACAATTTTCTGGATAGGTACCACATACCAAAATTAAATCAAGAACAGATAAACAATTTAAATAGACCTACAACTCCTAAAGAAATAGAGGCAGTCATCAAAAGTCTCCCAACCAAAAACAGCCCAGGGCCAGATTGTTTCAGCACAGAATTCTACCAGAATTTCAAAGAAGAACTAATGCCAATACTTCTCAAATTGTTCCACATAATAGAAACAGAAGGGACAATGCTAAACTCTTTTTGCAAGGTGACTATTACCCCGATACCCAAATCATACAAAGACATTACTAAGAAAGACAATTATAGACCAATATCCTTCAAAAACATTGATGCAAAAATACTCAGTAAAATACTGGCAAACCAAATACAAGAAAACATAAAAAAAAATCATTCATCATGATCAAGTAGTCTTCATCCCAGAGATGCAGGGGTAGTTCAACATACAAAAATTCATCAATATAATCCACCATGTAAACAAATTGAAAGAAAAACACACATGATCTCTCATTACATGAGGAAAACATCTCTGACAAACTTTAACACCCTTTCAAAAATATAAGTCTTGGAGAAATTAGGGATACAAGGAACATACCTAAACATAAAAAAGGCAATATACAGCAAGTCAACAGCCAACATCAAGCTAAATGGAGAGAAACTCAAAATGATCCCACTAAAATCAGGAACAAGACAAAGATGTCCACTCTCTCCATATCTACTTAATATAGTACTCAAAGTTCTAGCTAGAGCAATAAGACAACAAAAGAAGATCAAGGGGATACAAACTGGAAAGGAAGAAGTCAAACTTTCACTATTTGCAAATGGTAGAAATGACCCCCAAAAAATCCACCAGGGAACTCTTACAGCTGATAAACACTTTTAATAATGTGGCAGGTACAAGATTAACTCAAAAAACATCAGTAGTTTTCGTATATACAGATGATAATCAGGCTGAGAAAGAAATCAGAGAAACATCAACCTTCACAATAGCTATAAACAACATAAAATATCCTGGCGATATTCTAACCAAACAAGTGAAAGACCTGTATGACAAGAACTTTAAGTCTTTAAAGAAAGAAATTGAAGATAATATCAGAAAATGAAAAGATCTCTCATGCGTGGAGAGGTAGGAACAACACAGTAAAAATGGCAATCTTACCAAAAACAAGCTACAGATTCAATGCAATCCCCATCAAAATCCAAGCACAATTTTTAACAGACCTTAAGAGAACAATACTCAACATCATATGAAAAAAACAAAAAAACCCA
>NW_026068188.1:760887-769036 GCF_014885135.2 Alexandromys fortis
AGAGAAACCCTGTCTCGGGAAAAAAAAAAAAAAAAAAAACCTGGTTCTGGAGTATCTTCTATGATGAAATTGAAAGGTCTCTTAGTTCTCTTTGTGTGTATCTAGCATGACTGTGATAATGCAAATAGCATATAATTATATAATTGAAGTGGTGTAGGCAGGATTAAATTAGCAAATAAAGACCATAAAGCATACCAGGCCCCACAAACTGAAAACACATACAAACAAACAAAGAAGCCAAGACCCTCCCATTCTCTGTGTCTTCAGAGGCAGTGGGAAGCCTGGTTACATGGAAACACTGGCAGAGTTAAACTTTGCCAAATGGGTTACCAGAGAGCTGTTATGATATGGATATTCCAGCCATTGTGAACCTGGAACTCAGCAGGAAAAGAGTTGAAAAAGGTGACTAAGCTCTTTATTGTTCATAGTGATTTGAATGAGAATGGCCCTCACAAGAACAGATATTTGAGCCTTTGGCTCCAGTTGATACTGTGGTTTGGAAAGGTTTAGGAGGTGCAGCCTTATTGAAAGCAGTGCATAACTGGGGGCAAGCTTTAAGGGTTTAAAGCCTCCACTATGTCAAGTTTGCCTTTTCTCTACACGCTTGTCCTTGACATATGAACTCATTTTTTTTTATTGATTTTTGTTGAGCTTTACATTTTTCTCTGCTCCCCTCCCTGCCTCTCCCCTCCCCCTTTCAACCTTCCCTCAAGGTCCCCATATTCCCAATTTACTCAGGTGACCTTGTCTTTTTCTACTTCCCATGTAGATTAGATCTATGTGAAGTCTCTCTTAGTGTCCTCAAGTCTAAATTCTCAGGGATTGTGGTTTGTAGGCTGGTTTTCTTTAAAAACCACCTATGAGTGAGTACATGTGATAATTGTCTTTCTGTGTCTGGGGTACCTCACTCAAAATAATGTTTTCTAGTTCCATCCATTTTCCTGCAAAATTCAAGCTGCCATTATTTTTTTCTTCTGTGTAGTACTCTATTGTGTAAATGTACCACATTTTCCTTATTAATTCTTCAGTTGAGGGGCATTTAGGTTGTTTCCAGGTTCTGGCTATGACAAACAAAGCTGCTATTAACATAGTTGAGCATATGTCCTCGTGGAACGATTGAGCATCCTTTGGATATATACCCAAAAGTACTATTACTGGGTCTTTATTACTTGAACCATATTGTAGAAGGTTCTCAGGGGTCTGGAAAGGTGGTTCCATAATTGAGAGCATTTGTTGCTCTTGCAGAATATAAACCACAATCTGCTCCCAGACTACTCTAGGCCCAGCCTCTCAAGGTAAGCAAGTGGCACGACCCCACTCTTCAGACTATTCTAAAGATTTTTTATAGCTTTTCCAATCCCTCAAGACACAGGCAGCAAAACTTTGACTTGCAGAACAGGCCAGAGAATTCCACTAATCCATGAGCTTGCCTCATGATGCAATTCCAGCTGTTCCTGAAAAAGCTCTATCTCCCAGGAAATCCTATATTAAGCCTGTCTCATTTTTTTTGCTACTTCCTGCCCAAGCAGAGACAGCCACCCACTTTTGTCTATAAATTTCTTGATTGTGGCTCCCAGCTTCCTGAAAAGCTTTCCCTCCAGAGCTACAACAATTGCATGGTCGAATCATTTTTCCTCAAAGCTGTGACACTTTCACTGGGGAAACCTTTCCCCTTAAAGCTGTAATGCTTACACAGATGTTTTACATTTGATTTCCTACACAAAAATGGTGACATAACTATCTGTTACTACAATTCTAGGGGTTCACTCTCCTACCTCCTCAGGCACACATGCTGTGCACATACACACATTCAAGCAAGCATACATAAAATAAAATAAACTCATGTTCTTTATAAAAATATTATTTATTCCTTCAGTGTTTTCTGATAAGACAGTTATATACAAGTTTGAGCAATGCTTTTTGTCCTTACATATTTTGGGTATGTCTTTGTGTATGTATACATACAATACCATGAAACTGGAGGTCACAATATAGCATGAGGGATTGTTTCTCTTCTTCTACACTATAGCATTCAGATGTTCATGCATTCATAATCTAGTACAATGTGGATCATCATGTTTTATAGCAAGTTCCCTTATCTATGGAGTAATATTACCTGCCTATGTTTCATTAATTTCCCATGCTTTTTTCACATTTGCTGAAATACATTATACAAAATCTACTTAATAATTCATAAAACCCCTTATATTCCATAATTTCCATCTTAATGCTTTCTTTTGAGAGTAAAACCTTCACTAATAACAAGACTTACTGGCTCTGTAAGATGCAGGTGGCAACACCGCTTTTGAAGATTCCACCAAATAGGGACATCTCTATTTTAAGAGTGTTTGTACTTATGTACTACAACAAATAATTCCTCTTAAGATATTGCTACATTTTTTGCAGAAGTTACACATGAAATATGATCCTCATATTGAAGATAAAGGTCTCTTTATAAAGATATTGCACCACATGAGAAAGTCAGGGAGAAATCAGGAGAACTATAAAACCAAGGTCAAATCTCAGTTTTAGATGTTTAGAAATAGGACAGAAAATAAAATGCCAAAAGAAATGCCATGTTCAAATAGAGATCTCAGAGTGAAATACTTACCTTTTGGACATTTTAATGGGTGTTTTCGTCTTACCTCCTTCAACTGGTCTTTTAAACTTAAAAGAATGAGAACACAGTTTCCAACACTTTGATATGATTTCTACAGGGATGTTAACTGTTGACTGGAGACTCAATAAATACTCAAAATGCACAGAAAAAGTTTATATCTTCATGATACAATCTAGAGGTTTCTATCATTTCTATCCTACTCTCTCCTACCTTCAGTTCCTACTGTGTATCCCCCACTACCTCTCAGATCTCAAGTAGTGCACATATAAATAAAAATCACTAAATGGATCCAGTGGTCTGTATTTGTACACACACACACACACACACACACACACAAACAAATCAAGGTTTCTTGAAGGGCAAATTATTATAAGGATATATATGAAATGTATAATATAACATAGGTTCATATATACTATGTGTATGAACAGTCTAAAGTTCTTTCATTGTAATCAATCACTTTAAGCACTGTTTTTAATACTTATATCTAATAGATAATAAGACAATGTGAAATTATCATCTAAATTATATTTTTTAAGATTCATATTTATTAATGAAATTCAAGAAGATGGAATTGGGGGATTTATTGGATCCCTTTGTCTGTTTCCCCATTGAATAGATCTGATTTTTTTGCTTCTTAATACAAATTTGGCTGTTTAAATTATTTATTGAATATATTTGGCCAAACATGGCTTATTGAGACAAAGGCTGTGACCCATTTCTGAAAACAAGATAACAGATAGCAATTACCTCATGTCATGATCCAAAAGATGGATTGAGACAGTCACTGGATCTTTTGCCCCTCTTTTCAATGTGACCCCAGGAATAAATTTCCATTTCCTACTTATTACTATTAAATTTCTATCACTAGTAAAGTCTCTCTATCTATGAATATAATACATAATGCACACACACATATATATATATATATATATATATACATATATAGTGCATGTGTAAGACACTTATAAATTAAAAAAAATTGGATATTTAGCTAGCTTTGATGTATTATTTAAAAATGAATATCAAATGAGCACAATTTGGTATGGTTTCTTTAATTTTTCAAATTGTAAACCTATAAATAAATTCAAATAACAGGCTAAAATGTCATTTTTTACAGAAGTTCTGAATTTCTGATCATGTTTGTTTTCTTACCAAAATTTCCTTCATGTTTACTTCATGCATGTAAATGGCATTTCATTATTTCTTTTAATAAATCCACATTTGACACAATGCCATTCTGGTGCTAAATGATCAGCTCCTAGACAGTATTCAGATTTTTAATTCATATTGATGTATTTATATCACCTGGTTGTTTTAGATCTATCAATAGCTGTACATTTCTTCCTATATCTACAAGCATTTTTCTATAATCTTTCATAACTTTCCAGTTGAAAATGTTGGATTCAGCTATGAAATATTCCTTCGTGTATACTAATTGTGCAATAATTTTCTATTAATTATTACTGGTGTTTGTCTTTTGTTGTAGGAGCTGCAGGCTGCATTCCGCCACCCAGCTCCCGCCACCGGCTAGCTTTACCCAAAATAACAACACACAAACTGTATTCTTTTAAACATTGCTTGGCCCATTAACTCTAGCCTTATAGGCTAATTCTCATATCCCGATCAACCCATCTCTAATAATCTGTGTAGCATCAGTCTTACCGAGAAAGATTCAGCATGTCTGACCTGGCAGCTTGCTTCATGGCATCTGCCCGGGAGAGGGGAGCATGGCCTCTGAGCTCACTTCCTCTTCCTCCCAGCATTCTGTTCTGTTTACTCCTCCCACCTATGTTTTAACCTATGAGGGCCAAGCAGTTTCTTTATTATAATTAACCAATGACCTTCCTCCATCAGTCTTCTTTCAAATCTCCTTCATTTGACAGAGAGATGTAGTTAAGATATATGAGACCTCAAAATTATTTTACCATGCCACAAATTTTAATATGCATTTGTAGACACAATGAATATGCTAAGTCTTTTTCCCGTACCAAAATGTGATATTCTTGACAACGTCTGTTGTCTCAATTTTATGGTTAAAAATTAATATCTTGTTATCTAAATAATTATTTCCAGCTTACAAAGTGGAAACTACATTTCCTGAGTTCTGTTGTCTTGGGCATCCTTTGTTAGAAATTTACCAGTATCACTTTAATTTGAAATGCAGAAAACATCATGCCATAAAATGCTTCAGCTGGTAAGGCTTTTCCTTTTAGCTTTTCATCTTATTAACCAGAATATTTTGGAAGACTCACTTCTCTAAACTTTCATTAGTATGAAAATTGAAACTTTTGCCTTTAAAGGTATTTAGGCATCGATCTTGGCAATGTATATAAAACACCCGACAATTTGCTGATATAAGGAAAAAACTCATTATAGTATAGGATCTTATTATTTTTATATGAATCTCCAAGCAGAAACACTTACTTATGTAGAAGGATATAAATAGATTTTTCTGAGAAAAAAGAATCATATAGTTCTGAAAGTAAACTACAGTCATATATCTTATAATAAAATTTCAGTTCCTTGCAGCCAAATATATAATGCTGATGCTAGAAAATTATAATGGGACTGGAAAGTTTTTTTTTTTTTTATCAACTATTAACGTCTCAGCCATCCTATTGTCAGTGCAATATGTTACTCTAAGATACTATGATAGAAAATATGCTCTCCTGTACTAGTAAGAACAGTGTGTGTAATTCAGTAACTATGCTTAAAAATAACAGTAACCAACTGTATTAATGATTGCTATCTAGGATAATATACTTTTGTCATAATTTAAAAGTGAAATCATACATAGAAACAAATTTTATAATCTACCATTTTGCTGTGCTATACTCCCAAGAGGAATATCAATCATGATATATTTTCATTGTTTCCTATTTTGTATGAATATATTCTAGTGTTTACCTAAGAATGAAATCACCTCACTATGTATTTCTTAAAATATATTATTGATGGGAAGTGTCTGAACTGTATTGTTCCTTTAATATTTAGTGCAGCAATGTATTTATTCTCTAGTGGCCACTCACAGTCCCAGATTTTTCAAAAATATATTATCAACTTTATTGCATATATATATATATATATATATATATATATATTCCAGAAAAATCACAATGAAATTTAAAAAGGTAGGCTCGACAGTACATGAGATCTAAGGATCTCATTTTATATCTAAGAAAAGTGGAGACACTTCTTCACTAGTTATTGAGTTGTTATCACTAAGCATTTTGCTACTTGTTTTTTATAAATAATCTTACCCTGATAATATGAAAGTATAGTTGTGAAATTCTAACGCACCATTTAAACATATTTTTTTCTCAAAATAGCAAAGAAATACTGAACAGGGTTTAATCTTCTTTTGGCAACTGCCAATAAAGGAAGTTTAAAACTTACAGCAAAAAAGCAGATAAATATAGTTATATAGAAAAGCTAAACAGTGATTACCTTCAAAATGTCATGTTCACCACTTTGATGCAAAGATCGAAGAAAGTTGGAATGCAGCCATAGAAGATTTTAAAAATTATTGAGGATACTCTAGCAAATAGGGTCAGTATAAAATTTGGTGACTTTGAATGGGTTAGAGGTTTGCTACCTATCTCCCTCTATCTTTCATTTGCAATTAAAAATTTTCGAATTTAATTGACAAACAACAAATGTATATTTTCCTGAATTACACTGTGATATATGCTACCCATATACATTTTGGAATGACTAAATAAATTTAATTAATATATTCATCCTCTCAAATATTTATCAGTTTTTCTGGTCCTCTTCTTGATATGGAGAATATTTACCACCATCTCTTTAGCAATCTTGAAATATACATGCTATGTAATAGTTTTTCTTCTAAACTAAAGTTTCTGACTTTTTGGCCCATGTTTTACTGCTCATGTATAAAGCCAAAGGGAGGTTTTATGTCTTGCTATTTTTATAAGGTTGAGTTTGCTTAAGTGTTGGGGGAGACCGTTTGTGCATTTCTCAACCTCCAAGACTTCCAAAATTATCACACAGGAAACATATTATTTGCAATACTGTTTGGCCAATAGCATAAGTATATTTTTAGCTTGTTCTTATATCATAAACTAACCCATCTACATTAATCTGCACATCACCACAAGGTCAAGGCTTATGGGCAAATTTTTATCAGGATCCATCAGAGACATCTGTCCATGGAGGCAACTATATATCTTCTCCTGACTCTGCCTTCTTTCACCCAGCATTCAGTTTACTTTTTCCTACCTATCTTTATTCTGTCCTGCACAGGCCCAAAACAGCTTCTTTTTAAACCAATGGTATTTAAAGCAAACAGTGGAGAATTCCACATCACCTCTCCTTTTTGGGTCTAAATAAAAAAGAAGATTTTAGCATTAATATAGTAAAATTACATATAACAAAATAGATATCAAGTAAGAATTGCATTTACTATGTTTACATCTACTTTATCTTTGATTATAACTAAGGAAATCTATATGTATTTTTCAACTCCATTCAAGACTCCAGAAGGATATAATATTACCTAAGTAAACAGGAAGTGCATTGTAAACAATTTCCAAAACTCTGGAATTGACAGAAACATCTCACTGCCTAGATAGTCACCCAAAGTTCTTCTGTATCATTGGGCCACCCATCTTCAGCCTATCAGCACATAGTTTCTGACAGACTTTTCTATGAAGCAGGAAATTTCAAAGACAGCTCTACCTATATTAGCAGTTTGTCAGTCACTTTCTTCTGTTTCGCACAGAATGTCTGGCAGACCCTTTGATGAAGCACAAACCCTGAAGGACTATTTTACCTTCTTTAGGCAGCTTCAGCAGTTGTTTTTCTGTGGGTCCTACAAGTCCAGTCAAACAAGCAGTTTCTTGTCCAAATGGCTAACAAACTCCATGAGGAACCTCTTTGATGCACATCATCCTCTTGAAGTAGATTGGAGCTCCCAGGAGCAGATGTGTATCATGTCATGAAAAGTCATAAGTTAGTGAAATATTTCAAATGACTTATTCTGTTCTTTGAAAGGTTTAAAGAATCTCTCTCTAACTGAAATATATATCTATATATCTAGAAAACCTAACCTAATATGACTACAAGCTTGACTATAATAGATAATTATCTATTGACCTATATTTCTTAATTATGCATTACATTTTAAAATAAGCTACACAAACACAATACCTTACTCAAGTGTAGAAATATACATATATATAACAAAATTGATCTGAAATTTGTATTAATAAACCAAAATCTGTACCAATGCAAAGTATTGATCTCTGTAGCATATCTGCCTTTAAATGCAAGCAAAAATTTATAAAAAGTCACTTAGTGAATTTGAGCATAATTCTTTCCAAACTGCTTCCTATTTTTTTTTGTGTAAAGTAATTTTAGATGTTCATAGCAACCTTTGGGGGTGTCTTGGTTCATCAAACCACATTAGTCTGGAAGAAATCCATAGGTTCTCATCTTCTCATCTTCTGTGGAAACAAAATTAAGAACCTTTTTTTCAAAGCAACAAATACTTAGACCCCAATT
>NW_026068188.1:770466-828619 GCF_014885135.2 Alexandromys fortis
ACACACATACCACACCACACACACACACACACACACACACACACACACATATATGTGTGTATATATATATATATATATATATATAGCCAGATGGGATGATAGTACTCCTGATAAGAGTCATAAACTGACATACAGAAAACCTAGTACCAAGCATAATAGACTACATATTGAGTTGTTGAAGAGCTTGGTAAACTTTGAAAATCATATTAGTTATTGATATTGATCTTGTTTTCCTGACAGATGTTGAAGGTAAGACCTTATGGCTAAAGACACCATATATTTTTAAAACACAACTCAGAAAATATGATATAGAAATTATCTGAAATCCTTTTCTCTGCGGACTAGTTTTTATACTGTGGGAAATTTATAGATAAAAGGAAAGCTCCAAATATTCCCACATAGCTATATCACCTATGAATCACAACAATAGTCATCATGACAGAATATCTCAGATGATTCAGAAGTGGCAATTAACTTGGAGATAACTAGAAGGGAGTAATTCTAGAACTGTAAACCTAGCCAAGTACATATGCCCAATGGGGCAATGGATCTTAGAACAAGACCTAGTTTTGCCTCTTTCCTAACAGATCCTTCTTAAAGTTAACATGAATCCCATACTATTTCAAATAACCAAAGCCATCTGGAACAAAGGAACCAAACTGAAGGCATCAGCTAGTGAATTTTCTAATATATCACAATGATATAATAATGAAAACATTATTATAATCACATAAAAACAAACATTCATATTAGTAGAATAAGACATGTGGCCCACACATTGGAGCACTGGACTGAGCTCCCAAGGTCCAAATGAGGAGCAGAAGGAGGGAGAACATGAGCAAGGATGTCAGGACCACGAGGGGTGCACCCACCCACTGAGACATTGGAGCTGATCTCTTGGGAGCTCATCAAGGCCAGCTGGACTGGGACTGAAAAAGCATGGGATAAAACCGGACTCTCTGAAATGGCGGACAATGAGGGCTGATGAGAATCTAAGGACAATGGCACTGGGTTTTTATCCCACTGCATGTACTGGCTTTGTGGGAGCCTAGCCTGTTTGGATGCTCACCTTCCTAGACCTGGATGGAGTGTGGGAGAACCTTGGACTTCCCACAGGGCAGGGAACCCTGACTGCTCTTTGGACTGGAGAGGGAGGGGGAGAGGAGTGGGGGGAGGGGGAGGGAAATGGGAGGCAGGGAAGAGGCGGAAATTTTTAATAAAAAAATTAAATAAAAGACATGTGGCCCAGTTATGTTTTGTTATCTCTTAGAGGCCTGTCCTTTTCTAATGAGAGACAAAATGGAAGAGAATCTGGATGAAAGCTGAGGGGTCAAGGAACTGGTGGTAGAGGGAAGCGAAAGTGTAAGAAGATATATTGTATGAGAAAATAATCAATTAAGGGGGACAAATCAGATCCCAATGACTTATTTTGTATTTATAGACTAACACATTGCTTAATCCTCATTCCTTAAGCTGAGGGTTAACTTAAACAGACAAGTTTCTTTTTTTGCATTTGGTTTCAAATAACATAGAGGCCCATAATTGCTCAAGGTGCCAAAAAGAAGATTAGGTGGCTTGTTCAACATTTAATGGGATATGGGTAATCTTCACTTTCTTTCTACATTTCATTTATCATTGCAGAAGACAGGGTGGAAAGAACACAAGTGCCAGCTCCTGAATAATGACACAGAGGGCTCATATTAACTATGAAAACTTGTCCTTTGGTTAGGCTGGTTCCCACCTATCTCTTAAAACATATTAATATGTTTATATTAATCTACATTCTGTCACATGGTTTGCTACTTCTCCTCATTATTGTGCATCCTACTTCCTCCCCATCTTGCTGATGAAACTCCTGCGTCTCAGATTCTTTCCCAGGGTTCCTGTCTGTCAAGAAATCCCACCTATCCTCTCCTACCTAACTCCTGGCCATTTAGCCTTTATTAAACCATTCTAAAGGTGCCTTAAGCAGGTAAGAAAAAATAGAGACACATTTTTAAAGTATACATAAAGATTTTTCCAACAAGATGGCATGAAGGACTATGAGTAAATAATGTTTCCTAGACACAAGAGGGCAGTTGGGCACATAAATTCAAACATCAGACATATAGAAGCTAATGCTAAACAAAATTCCATCATGAACAAGGGTGATAGACACAAAGTCCTGAGGCTTTATTGGCAATTGATGAATGCTATAAGAGGAAAAGTCAGCTTTCTTTAGTAGTATATACCTGCATATTAACAGTGGCCCAGTGTAGGTTATATATCCAAGAGTATTTTGTAGCACAAACTGAACTCACTGGGCTTATAAATAAAAAGAACACACAATGTTGGATGGGTAGGCAAGGGAGATAGAATTTGAGGGGTTTGAGGAAAAGGTGAATATGATTAAAATACATTGTATTAAGTTTACAAAGAACAAAGGATGAAAAGCCAACCATGCATGGAGGTATATGCCTTTATTCCCAGCATTAAGGAAATAGAGGCGGGTGAATCTCTGTGAGTTTCAGGCCAGTCCAGTCTACAACATGAGGATCAGAAGATCCAGGGCTGTTACACAGAGGTACCATGTTTTTAAAAAAAAGCAAAGAAAAAAATGAATGAATCTTAAGTCCTAGTATTAATATCCTTATTTGTAGAGAATTTCTTCCTTAATGAAGAAATACAAATTTGGATATTTTATAAAACAAAAAAAAAAAAAAAACTTATGCCTACTGAGCTCAGCAATGACCCTATAAGAGACCAGACTTACTTGGATTCTGTTACTTGTTTGATTAACAGTAAGAATAGATATAATTTTACTATTTCCATTTCAGTCTTTCCCAGACTCTGAGGCACAGATATGGGAGTGACATTTATATAGTATTGCATTAATTAATATTTTTTGTTTGATAGTTTCTTAGGTATAACAGACATTCACTATACATGTTTCTTAGATTTTATCATGTCAGTAAGATGGATGAGTAGATAATTCGTGTTTTAAAAACAAGCTTACAAACACTGTGAATATAAAACTAGTTTAGCATGTCTTTTCACAGTAATTTTACTTAGATATTAAAAGTAGATAGTAAATTTCCATTAGCAGGAAAATAATGTGTAGTATTGTTAAAAGCTTAAGTAGCCAAAGGCTTTATTTTTTTCATAGACATTTAATGGATCTTGTATTCTAAGAGACACATTTTGTGAGAGACTATTCAACAAAGTTCAATATAATTTCAGAGTAAAAAAGTGGCATAGCTGCCTTTCGTATTTCTCTCTCTTCAGTAAATCAGATGGCTTTCTATAGGCCTTGTTGCTTAGCTACAAAGTAACCAGAGGAGTTTAATGAATCATCTAAAAACCAACTTATCAATAAAATACATTATCACTTTCTATTATTGGGATAGCCATTTGGCTTTTTTCATATTAGGAAGATGAGTCATATTTAAAACCTACAAGGTAACAAAACCTACTTGATAATTTGATTAAATAGGCATTAGAGCACATCTTGGAATTGTTTTATTGTAAGTAACAGAATTGAAAACCATGTTACAGGAAGTACATTAACCATTCCTGTAAAAGCACCTCTCTAGAGTATCTCAGATAGATATCCAAATTACAAACCACATGCATTTTCTAAATGGTGGAGAAAGCTTTCACAAGCTCATATCATGTGAAGGATATCAGTCTCTTTTTTCTGCTAAATTTTCTTTAAAAGGGAAAAAAAAAACACAAGCCTGTCTGTCAGCAGTGCATTCTTTCAAAAATATCTGCTTTTTAAATTGAAAAGATTCTTCTCTCATACAATATACCCTGACCACAGTTTCCACTCTTCTCAGCCCCCGTCTCCCCCCATTTTCCCTCTTTACCATATACACACCCCTTCTATTACCTCTTCAGAAAGGATCAGGCCTTCAAGAGAGACAGTCAAACATGTAAAACAAGATACAATATGACAAGGAAAAAGCCTTCCTTTCAAGGTTTGATAAGGTAACCCAGTAGGAGAAAAGGCATTCAGAGAGTATGCAAAAGTGGCAGAGATACACCAACTTTTACTGTTATGAGTCCCACAAAAACAGTAAGCTAACATTTATAACATATATGAAGAATACCTATTTCGTACCCATGTGGACTCTGTATGTGCTGCTTCAGTTTCTGTGAACCTATATGTGCCCTGCTTAGTTGATTCAGAGGGACATGTTGTCCTGGTGTCTTCCATTTCCTCTGACTCTTACAATCTTGCTTTTCTCTCTTCCATGGATGCCTCAACTCCAAATGCAAGGACCCAATGGGGACCTCCAAATTAGACTTACCCTCTGCATAATGTCTGGCTGTGGATTTTTGTACCCACTCCCAACTGCTGCTGGAGTTAAACTTCACAGATTACTAGGAGTATAGCCCCATATCATTAGTAAGATTTTTTTTTCCAGTCCTGTTTGCTCCTACCCTTTGTATATGTGCTATCCAATCTCCAGTTACTGGCCATTCAAGCAGTGTAAGACATGGGCTGCCTCCCAAGGCATATGCCTCAAGTTAAACCAAATCTTGGTAGTCGACTACTATAAGTTCTGTGCCACAATTTTCCCACCATACTTTTTAGGTAGGAGAGATCATAGATTGGAGTTTTGGTGCCTGTGTTGGTGTCCAGGTTTCTTTTTACATAGCCTAAAGAGACCCTACACCATAGTCTCTTTGCTGCCCTGTGTCCTAGAATCAGCCTTGGTTGTTTACAGATCTCAACAGGATCACCTTGGCAACAACTCAAACTAATACAACCTGGGCCCACCACTGGAAGGCTATAAAAGTTTTAAAAAAATTAAAATTCAGCATCCTTGATTACTAAGAGTCCTCACTAGAGCAACCCACATAGTTCCCAGAGAGTTTCTATGACACTATTTTTTCACAATGTATCCCAAATGCTCCCCAGTGCTAGGTGTCTCTCATTGCACTCTCTTTCTTTGTCGCTTCCTCCACCTGATTTCTCCACCTTCAGCCTTTATCTGCCCCCAGTACGCTCACGAAACCCATTCAATCTCTCCTTCCCAGGGAGAAGGACCAACATGCCCCTCCATTTAGTCCTCCTCTTTAACTTACCTCTCTGGATCTGTGTATTGTACCTTGATCATTATTTACTTGACAGCTAATATTCACTTATAAGTGAATGAATACTATACTTCCTGTGTCTGTATTACCTCATTACAGATGGATTTTTTCTAGTTGTATCTATTTGCCTAAAAATTTCATGATGTCACTTTTAGCAACTGAGTAATATTCCATTGTGTAAATGGACCATGTTTTCTTTCTCCATTCCTCAGTTGAGGGACATCTAAGTTGATTTCAGTTTCTAGTTTTTATAATAAAACTGCAATGAGCATGATTTTGCAAGTGTCCTTCAGGTGAAATGGAGCATTTACACAATTGTGTACTACTCAGCAGTTAAAAAAAAATGACATCTTGAAATTTGCATGCTAATGGATGGTACTAGGAAAAAACATCCTGAGTGAGGTAACACAGACCTAGATTGACAAACAACACATGTACTCACTCATAAGTGCATATTAGATATAAAGCAAAGAATAATAAGCCTATAGTCCACAATCCCAGAGAAACTAGGTAACAAGGAGAACCCTAAGAGAGACATACAGGGATATCCCTGGGAAGGGGAAACAGACAAGACTTCCTGAGAAAATTAGGAGGGGTGGAGAAGGGAGGGTGAAAGTGGAGGGGAAGGGAATAGAGGGGAAAGGAGGAAAACATGAGGGAATGGGATGCTCAAGAAGGGGGAAGGACAGTGAGCGAGAGAAAGGAAAGAAATACCTTGATTGAGGGAACCATTAAAGGGCTATTGAGAAACATGGCACTAGGAAAATTTCCAAGTATTCTCAAGGATGACCCCAGATAAAACTCTAAGCAACAGTGGAGAGGAAGTCTAAATTGTCCTTCCCCTGTAAACAGACTGATGGCTACTTTGTCATCATAGAACCATCAACTATTAACTGATGGAAGTAGATACAGATAGCGACAAAGAAGCAATGGGCCGAGCAATCTGAGACCAGCCCAAGAGAATGAGGAGCGATTCTATGAGCAATGTGGTCAAGCCCATGATGGTGATATCCACAGAAACAGCTGACCTGAGCTAGTGAGAGCTCACTGACTCTGGACTGATAGATAGCAAGCAAACCTACATAGGACCAAATTACACCCACTGAATGCGGGGGGAAGTTGTGAGGCTCAGACAGTCTGTGGGACCACGTAGTGGGAGCTGGATTTATCTCTAGTGCTTGAAGTGACATCTAGGAGCACATTTTTTGGAGGGATACCTTGCTCAGCCTATACATAGAAAGCAGAGTCTTAGTCTTGCCTCTAAGTAAAGTGTCAGACTTTGTTGATTCCCTATGGGAAGCCTTACCCTTTCTGATGATTAGATGGGGAGGTGGGGTGTTTGGAAGGTGGAGGAAGTGGGAGAAGGGGAGGGAGTAGGAACAGGGATAGTTATGTAAAATGAGAAAAGATTTTATTAAAAAAATCTGAAGGAAAAAAAGAACAAAAAAAGATTCAGAACTGTATCGCCAATTTATGAACTAAAAGATATTTTTTTCTTGTTAAGCACTTTTTACACAATCCTTCTGGACCAGAAATGTGTATAATACTATTACTATTATTCTAGTAATTAAGATTTGTTATACTGTGGGAGAAGAACTTTTTGAGTGAGTTTCCTTTTACCAACACAAGAAGAACATACTTTCAGTGAACCTTGTTACTCTACCTAGACAAATTCCCTATTTTCTTTAAATTCTTTATTTGAAATAAAAGATGATGCTTCCTCTTTTTAAATTGTTTAAAATTAACATCAAAATAGATACATTCCAAACTTTAAATATATCAAAATAAGCTATTTGAATAATGTACTAAGATAATTACTACTCTAGGAAAGCTTTGAGTTATTATGGAAAAATATTTTTGTTCACAGTGAAGATGTGTCTTTGTGAAGGTGCATTCAGATTGGCTTAATAAAAAGCTAAACATCCATTAGACAGCAGATATATGTAGGGCAGTCAGACACAGAGGACACTGGGAAGGAGAAAGTTTTCTCCCTAAAGTCATATACAAGTAAAATATTTTCATGAAAAAGTGTTTCAAATGTATTAAAATAGTTAAACCAAAGACTATACTTTATAATTCAAATATTTGAGTAATGAAGTAAAACATTTCAAATTAATACAATTTAAAGGTTTTTATCTATATTTTCCATTTTTAGAAACAGAAAGGAGATTTCATACATTCTTCAACATTTCACAGATTTACTTTTTTGTCAGAAACCATTTAAAACATTTATCTTTTAGTATGTGTTCTTAAAATGTCTACATTATTTTCAAATTTATTTCATAAAAGTTTATGTAACTAAAGGATTTTAAAAATTGCCATTATTGATAGTTTCTCCTAATGGTCTCTGAATAGTCTTGCATAATTAAAAAATTTTCAGTCCATGCAAGTGTGAAAGAATAAATACTAAGGAACCCTTATCTATAAAATGCCAGGTTCTGTGCTAAAGAGAATGCTTAATGGTTAAAAGTACCTGCTGGTCTGGTACACGACCATAATTTTCTTCCCAACACTTTCATAGCAGTCAGGCATTCACAGTCATATGCAGCCCCAATCCAGGGGATCTAGTGCTCTCTCCTGATTTTGATAGCCACTCAGATTCATTTGATTGCACACATGCACACATACTTATTGCATGCGTATGCATATATTTAGGATGTTTATAAACAGTGGTTTCCATATGGCTTTTCAAACATCCTTAGTGTTATTTATCTCTTTGTTCCCTTCACAGCCCTGTCTTCCAATCTCTCTCCCAACTTAAGCTCCCATCCCTTTTCTTTCTCCTTTCCACTTCATATCAATAGAGTTCTACTGTCTGCCTTCCATTATCTTTCTTCTTCTATCAATGGCCTCTTAGAATTGCACTACAAGAATACTCATGAGGATATTGCTGCTACCAGAAATTTTAGGTTGCCAGAAAAGCACAATGCCGGGTATGGCATATCTCTTTTCCAGGTATTGGTAAGCAGTAACATCTAAAAAAATGTTATTATCATTGTTCAGTATCTGATCAATACCTGATATTAAAATCTTTTGCTGAAGACACCACATATTTTGGACAGAAGACATGGAGAAATTAAGTTGGTACTGACTAGGAAGGCTCCTCGCAGCTGAATAACTTTTACAGTATGAGAAGGTATAATACAGTTTATTTTGGAGGGAGGTGATTTATTATAAACATTCTTACCCACATGTGAATCTTGTAAACTAGAGTAATGACTGGTATGGCAAAACATGCCCACAATACAGTAGGGGAATGAATGTTATGTGGTCATTGAGCTACTGTCTGATAGGATATTAGGAATGGTCTACAAGACACACATTTCTGGCAGTGTAAATCCTTTCAAAGAACCCATAGATGAGTAGTTTGTAGGTCCCAGGACTAAACCTAGTGTTATTATTCTGTTAAATACACATAGTATTCAACTGAAATCAGAATTCCTATCTCCATATACATATATTAGTACAGCTCTTAAACCCCATTAGAGATACCTCTTTGTGTAGTGCATGGCTCTTAATCCAGAAAAAATATAGCTAATCAAAGTTCAAAGAACATGTGTCTGGGGAGTACTCAGTCACATATGTAACATCTGTGTCACTAAACTTACTCTCAAAGCTCAAGTGATCATCATGGAAGTAGAATAATGAAGGCAATAAGAGTCAGAAAGTGAATTCATCCTTAAATGTCTATTTCCTCTTTGAAAATGAATATATGAATTTAAAATAATGAAACAGTGAATTGCAAAATCAGTGTCCAAGACTATATGAGAATATCAAGTTGGTGTTACCCTACATAGCTGTCATTTCCTAGACCATGTATACTATACACTTCTTAACTTTATGATATTGAATAATATGCTGCCATATTTGATTACTATGTCATTTGTGAAACAGATTAATAATTTCAGTAAAGACCAGATGAGGTAAGCATTAATAATTTGTATATTGCTTGATACAAGGTAACCATTTAATAAATGGATATGGGTCTTAATAATTATTTATTTCACAGCAAACCTCAATCAATTATAACCTATGACAATAATTAATATAAGTTGTAGTACAGTTGTCACATTTGTTTATATCATTTTGCTCATTAAAGAATTGCATTGAACGTCATACCCAAATAATTTATTTTAAAAATCACTCCTCCAGGAACATCATAAGAAAATAACTGGCGTTAAGTATTTTCATTTCTCCATACAAAAATTGTATCATGGGCTGCTCTTAGATTACATGATTTAATTACTCCATCCTCTGCCTCTTTCATATTCTAAGTACTCAGTCCAAATAATTCAATTTCTATATATCTATAGCTTGAAGTAGAAAGCATTAAATGCTGATGTATTGTCGACAATTTAGTTCCCCGTTGTTGGTACTATGATTTAAGAACCATAAATTACATGCTGTGCCAAGCATATTATTAGAAATATTCAACAATATTTGAGATTTAAAATTCTACAACTTCCCTTTAAGTTTCCTCTAAATTCAGCACAAAATAAAATATTATAAAAGAATCTCAGCACACTACAAGGGATAAAATATCATAAAGAAGTACTATGGGTACCTTCATCAGTTACTTACTTTATTGTGTGATTATATGTTTATTAGAATAATATGCCTGTTGTACCAGAGTTTTTTTCTTTTGGAACACCAGTCAGCCCCCAAATTATAACACTCAGACTTAATATTAGTTATGAATACTTTGCCTTATCTTAGATCTTACTTTAATCTGTTCCTCTTTATCTACATTTTGTCTTGAGGCATCTTACCTTTTCATTCTGTATATCTTAATTTCACTGCTTCTTGTGTATGCTGCGTAGCATGCATGGTTCTGCCCTGCAGTGGTCAATGAGACATAAGCTCAACACCTCGTAGGTCTGAACAAGAACTGCGTTTTTTAGCCATGAACTGAATTAAATCACCCCAGCACTGGAATTTAGTTGCCTGCTCTGCACCAGGTATTTTTACTTAGTGTTTTGTTTCTACTTAGCATGCTTGCTCTTTACTTTTTCTGCTATATGGTAGATCATTTTTTTTTTAAAAAGGATACGTATTCTTTTCTTTTCTTTTTTTTTTGTCTCAGTTTCCTGAGGCCTTACATGGAAATATGAGCCCCGTGTTTGATGGCAAATGTAGTTGACTTTTTCTGTTTTGGGGGGAGTCCACACAGCTCCTAAATAAAGACATGAAAACGTATTCTTAGTTACAAATGACTGGTCTTAGTTTAGCTTATTTCTAGACAGCTTTTCTAATTTAAATTCTCCTGTTCTCTTCTTCTATGTTTTGACTCTGGATTTTTTTTTTTACCTTCTCTTTATTCTATATGTCTTTCTTTATTTCTTAACCTACAGCTGACTGAATGCCAGCTGTATATCCTCTGGCATAGCCCTCTCTCTCCTCCTTTCCTTCTTTCTTTCTCTTTCTTGGACTGGATTTCTTCTCCTATTCATTCTTTCTGCCCAGTAGTCCTGCCTGTCCTTTTTCCTGCCTAGCTATTCCTTACATAGTTAAAATAATATTCTACAATAGCCTGCCAAACATAAAGAAAGGAAAACAGCACACTCTCGATTTAGGAGCTATTTTCATAATATATATGGGATTATCATGTTTGCAATAATGTTCTGTGTTGTCAGATGATAGGTGATATGTTAATAGTTTTAAGATATTTATTCAACTGAGCAGTAGTTGCATATGTCTTTAATTCCAAAACTTGTGAAGAAGAGGTACATGAATCTCTGTGAGTCTGTGGTCAGACTGGTCTACAAAGTAAGTTTCAGGACACACAGGACTGTTACAGAGAAGTCTTGTCTGAGAAAGCAAGACAAAAATTATATCTATTTAAATGAGAGAACATTTGTGATAAATCTATTTACTCATAATGACAGAATGATGGAGAACAAAGATAACCTAATGTTTTATGGATCACATAAATATCATTAATGTGATTTAGTTTTGAATTTGGAGGAAAGCTTCACGTCTTAATCAGTTTGTACTGTCTGGAAGACCTGTTCATTGGTGATGCTGGTGTGTTGAAGGTCTCCCATTATTAGTATTTGGGGTTTAATGTGTGATTTAAGCTTTAGTAGTGTTTCTTTTACATGAGTATGCCCTTGTATTTGAGGCATATATGAGATTCCCTCTTGGTGGATTTTTCCTTTGACAAATATGAAATGTCCTTCTTTGTCTCTTTTGATTTATTTTAGTTTGCAGTCTATTTTACTAGATATTAGGATAGCTACACCAGCTTATTTCTCAGGTCCGTTTGATTGCAATTTTTCCCAACCCTTTACTCTGAAGTGATATTTATCTTTGAAGTTTAGGTGTGTGTCTTTTATGCAGCAGAAGGATGGATTCAGTATTAATATCTAATATGTTAGCCTGAGTCTTTTTATAGATGAGTGGAATCCATTTATATTAAAGGATAATAATGACCAATGGTTGCTACTTCCTGTTATGTTTGTTTTCATTTTTGGTGATGTTACTGTGCACATTTTCCCCTTCTTTGTAATTTGCTCCTCTGAGATCATCTATTGTCTGTGTTTTTATTGACTTAGCTAACGTCCTTGGGTTGTAGTTTTTCTTCTAGTACTTTGTATAGGGCTGTATTTGTGGCTAGGTATGTGTTAATTTTGGTTCTGTCATAGAATATCTTGTTTTGTCCATCTATGATGAGTAAAACTTTTGCTGGATGTAGTAGTCTGGTGCTGTGGGACAACGATTTTACCATGTAAACATTTGTTTCTTGTACTTGTTTAATAAAATGCTATTTGGCCAGTACCCAGGCAGGAAATATAGGCAGGGCAACCATGGAGAAAGTAGAGGTGGGGCAATGACAACAGGAGAAAATGGGGAAGAGGATTCTTCATTCTGCAGTTGTGACCCAGATGCAGAGAAAGATGTGACTGACTCAACGAATAAGGTACCGAGCCATGTAGTTAATATAGATAAGAATAATAGGTTAATATATGTTGTAGGAGTTAATAAGAAGTCTGAGCTAGGGCAGAGCACCTGCACAGGCCTAGGCGGGGCAGCAGACCACCTGCTCAGGCCCAGGCAGGGCGGCAGAGCACCAGCGCAGGTGGCAGCAGACCAGAGCAGGAGGCAACAGACAGCAGGGACCAGCGCACAACACCAAGCAGATCGCCCCACTACAATTAAAGCAAAGAGGTAGGCCTTTGGTTGGCAAGGTCCCTGGCAAACAGGGAGCCTGGTCCTGTTCCTGAAGACCCTTCTGAGGGGCAAGAGGGAACTTGGCCCCTGGCAGGAGCCAGGAAACAGAGCAACAGCATTTTGTAAGAGGAGCCCCCGGCCAACAGGGAACCTGATCTGGTTTTAAAAGACCCATTAGATAGCTTCGATAGGAGGAGATGGGCAGGTGCCAAGGCAAGAATTCACCCAATAATCCGAAAAACAACATGAAAACAACAGAACCCAATGATCTTGCAACAGATGGACTTGAACACCCTAATATGGAAGAAGTGGAAAAAATTGAATTTATGAAAGCAATAGAGTCCATTAAACAACATGTGAAAAATGCCCTTATAGAAATGGATGAGAAGTATAACCAAAAGTTTGAAGAAATGAGTAAATACGTACATGATATCCTGGGAAACCAAGAAAAAATGATCAAACAGGTAATGAAAACAGTTCAAGAATTGAAAACTGAAAGGGAAGCAAGGAAGAAAACACAAACTGTACACCAGCTGGATATGGAAAATCCAGGTCAACGAGCAGAGCCTACAGAAACAAGCATAATCAATAGAATACAAGAAATAGGAGAAAGAATCTCAGATTCTGAGGACACCATAGAGAAAATAAACACACTGATCAAAGAAAACAGCAAAGCCAACAAACTCTCATCACAAAACATGCAGGAAATATGGGACACAATAAAAAGACCAAACATAAGAATAATAGGAATAGAAGAAGGAGAAGAGTCACAGCTCAAAGGCCCAGAAAATATTTTTAACAAAATTATGGAAGAAAACTTTCCCAACATAAAGAAAGATATTTCTTTGAATATTCAAGAAGCATACAGAACACCAAACAGACTGGATCAAAGAAAAAACATCCCTTCGCCATATAATAATCAAAACACAGAATATACATGTTAAAGAAAGAATATTAAGAGCTGCAAAAGAAAAAGGCCAATTAACTTATAAAGGTAAACCGATCAGACTTACACCTGACTTCTCTATGGAAACCATGAAAACCAGAAGGTCCTGGATAGAGGTACTGCAGAAGCTAAGAGACCATGGATGCAAACCCAAACTACTATACCCAGGCAATCTATCGTTCACTATCAATGGAGAAAACAAGACATTCCAGTATAAGAACAAATTTAAACAATACGTAGCCACAAATCCAGCCCTACAGAAGGTAATAGAAGGAAAATCACAACCCAAGGAATCCAACATTGCCAACACTGCCTACAACAACTCAGGCATCTAGCAACCCTTCACCAGCACAACTCAAAGAAGGGAGACACACAAACTCTAATACCAAAAAACAATAAGAATAAATGGAGTAAACAACCACTGGTCATTATATCACTTAATATTAATGGTCTCAATTCACCTATAAAAAGGCACAGGCTAAGAGATTGGATACGAAAACAGGATCCAACATTCTGCTGTTTGCAAGAAACACATCTCAACCACAAAGACAGGCATCTACTCAGAATAAAGGGTTGGGAAAAGGTCTTTCAAGCAAATGGTCCTAAGAAAAAAGCAGGTGTGGCCATATTAATTTCTAACAAAACTGAATTCAAACTAAAATCAATCAGAAGAGATCGAGATGGACACTTTATACTCATAACAGGAACAATTCATCAGGGTGACGTATCAATCCTGAATATCTATGCCCCTAATACAAAAGCACCCACTTATCTAAAAGAAATATTACTAGAACTGAAGGCAGATATTAAACCACACACACACTACTAGTAGGAGACTTCAATACACCTCTCTCTCCAATGGACAGGTCAATCAGACAGAAACCTAATAGAGAATTAAGAGAATTATTGGAGGTAATGAAGCAATTGGACTTAACAGACATCTATAGATCACTCCACCCAAATAGGAAAGAATATACCTTCTTCTCTGCAGCTCATGGAACCTTCTCGAAAACTGACCACATACTCAGTAACAAAGTAAACATCCACAGATACAAAAAAATATCAGTGTCCACCTGTGTCTTATCAGATCACCACTGATTAAAGTTAGAAGGCAACAACAATACTACCCCCAGAAAGCCGACAAACTCATGGAAACTGAACAGTCAACTACTGAACCACACCTGGGTCAAGGAAGAAATTAAGAAAGAAATTAAAGTCTTCCTTGAATTTAATGAAAATAAAGAGACAACATACTCAAACCTATGGGACACGATGAAAGCAGTGCTAAGAGGAAAGTTCATAGCACTAAGTGCACACTTAAAGAAAACGGAGAAAGCATACATCGGGGACTTAACAGCACACCTGAATGCTTTAGAAAAAAAGAAGCAGACGTGCCCAGGAGGAGTAGAAGACTGGAAATTATCAAACTGAGGGCAGAAATCAACAAAATAGAAACACAGAAAACAGTCCAAAAAAAGCAATGAAACAAAAAGTTGGTTCATGGAGAAAATCAACAAGATCGGCAAACCCCTATCCAAACTAATTAAACAACAGAGAGAGAACTCGCAAATAAATAAGATCAGAAATGAAAAGGGGGACATAACCACAGACACAGAGGAAATTCAGAGAATCATTAGATCTTACTACAAAAGCCTGTATGCCACAAAACTGGAAAATGAAAAAGATATGGACATTTTTTTAGATAAGTACCATTTACCAAAGCTAAACCAAGACCAGGTGAATTATCTAAATAGACCTGTTAGTAGCGAAGAACTAGAAGCTGTTATCAAAAATCTCCCCTCCAAAAAAAGCCCAGGACCAGATGGCTTCAATGCAGAATTCTACCAGAACTTCCAAGAAGAACTAATACCTATACTCCTTAATGTATTTCACAATATAGAAACAGAAAAGTCATTGCCAAATTCCTTTTATGAAGCTACAGTTACCCTGATACCAAAACCACAAAAGACTCAACCAAGAAGGAGAATTACAGGCCTATCTCACTCATGAATATTGACACAAAAATTCTCAATAAATTACTGGTAATCCGAATTCAAGAACACATTAGAAAAATTATCCATTATGATCAAGTAGGCTTCATCCCAGAGATGCAGGGCTGGTTCAACATACGCAAATCTATCAATGTAATCCAAAAAAAAAATCTGAAAGAAAAAAAACCATATGATCATTTCATTAGATGCTGAAAAAGCATTCGACAAAATTCAACACCCCTTTATGATAAATGTATTGGAGAGACTAGGGATACAAGGGTCATACTTAAATATTATAAAAGCTATTTACAGCAAGCCGACAGCTAACATTAAAATAAACGGAGAAAAACTCAAAGCAATCCCACTAAAATCAGGAACAAGATGAGGATGTCCACTCTCTCCATACCTCTTCAATATAGTGCTTGAAGTTCTAGCAATAGCAATAAGACAACATGAGGGGATCAAGGGGATTCGTATTGGAAAGGAAGAAGTTAAGCTTTCGTTATTTGCAGATGATATGATAGTATACATAAGCGACCCCAAAAACTCTACCAAAGAACTCCTACAGCTGATTAACACCTTTAGTAATGTGGCAGAATACAAGATCAACTCCAAAAAATCAGTTGCCTTCCTATACACTAAGGATAAAGAAACAGAGAGGGAAATCAGAGAAGCATCACCTTTCACGATAGCCACAAAGAGCATAAAATATCTTGGGGTAACCCTGACCAAGGAAGTGAAAGATCTATTTGACAAGAACTTTAAGTCTTATAAGAAAGAAATAGAAGAGGACACAGGAAAATGGAAGGATCTCCCTTGCTCTTGGATTGGGAGGATAAACATAGTAAAAATGGCAATTCTACCAAAATCAATCTATAGATTCAATGCAATCCCCATGAAAATTCTTCACAGATCTAGAGAAGACAATAATCAACTTTATATGGAAAAACAAAATAAACCCAGGATAGCTAAAACAATCTTATACAGTAAAGGAACGTCTGGAGGCATTACCATCCCTGACTTCAAACTCTTTTATAGAGCTACAGTATTGAAAACAGCTTGGTATTGGCATAAAAACAGAGAAGTCGACCAATGGAATCCAATAGAAGACCCTGACTTTAACCCACAAACCTATGAGCACCTGATTTTCGATAAAGGAGCTAAAAGTATACAATGGAAAAAAGAGAGCATCTTCAACAAATTGTGCTGGCAAAACTGGATGTCAACCTGTAGAAGAATGAAAATAGACCCATATGTATCACCATGCACAAAACTCAAGTCCAAGTGGATTAAAGACCTCAATATCAGTCTGAACACACTGAACCTGATAGAAGAGAAAATGGGAAGTACTCTACAACACATGGGCACAGGAGACTACTTCCTATGTATAACCCCAGCAGCACAGACAGTAAGGGCCTCATTGAATAAATGGGACCTCCTGAGACTGAGAAGCTTCTGTAATGCAAAAGACACTGTGGCTAAGACAGAAAGGCAACCCACTGACTGGAAGAAAATCTTCACCAACCCGGCAACTGACAAAGGTCTGATCTCCAAAATATATAAAGAACTCAAGAAACTAGACCGTAAAATGCTAATCAACCCAATTATAAAATGGGGCACTGAGCTGAACAGAGATCTCTCAACAGAAGAAGTTCAAATGGCCAAAAGACACTTAAGGTCATGCTCAACTTCCTTAGTGATCAAGGAAATGCAAAACAAGACAACTTAAAGTTACCATCTTACACCTGTCAGAATGGCTAAAATCAAAAACACCAATGATAGCCTTTGCTGGAGAAAGGGGTATACTCATCCATTGCTGGTGGGAATGCAAACTTGTGCAACCTGTCTGAAAAGCAGTGTGGAGGTTTCTGAGGATATTCGGGATCATCCTACCCATGGACCCAGCAATACCACTCTTGGGAATATACCCAAGAGAGGCCTTTTCATACAACAAAATTATATGCTCTACTAGGTTCATAGCAGCATTGTTTGTAATAGCCAGAACCTGGAAACAACCTAGATGCCCTTCAATTGAAGAATGGATGAAGAAAGTATGGAATATATACACATTAGAGTACTATGCTGCGGTAAAAAACAATGACTTCTCGAATTTTTCATGGAAATGGATGGAAATAGAAAACACTATCCTAAGTGAAGTAAGCCAGACCCAAAAAGAGGAACATGGGGTGTACTCACTCATATTTGGTTTCTAGCCATAAATAAAGGACATTGAGCCTATAATTCGAGTTCTAAGAGAAGCTAAATAAGAAGGAGAACCCAAAGAAAAACCTATAGGCATCATCCTGAACATTAACCTTCATCAGGCGATGAAAGGAGACAGAGACAGAGACAGAGACCCACATTGGAGCACTGGACTGAAATCTCAAGGTCCAAATCAGGAGCAGAAGGAGAGAGAGCACGAGCAAGGAACTCAGGACCGCGAGGGGTGCACCCACACACTGAGACAATGGGGATGTTCTATTGGGAACTCACCAAGGCCAGCTGGCCTGGGTCTTAAAAAGCCTGGGTTAAAAATGGTCTTGCTGAACATAGTGGACAATGAGGACTACTGAGACATCAAGAACAATGGCAATGGGTTTTTGAGTCTACTGCACCTATTGGTTTTGTGGGAGCCTAGGCAGCTTGGATGCTCACCTTACTAGACCTGGATGGAGGTGGGTGGTCCTTGGACTTCCCACAGGGCAGGGAACCCTGATTGCACTTTGGGCTGACGAGGGAGGGGGACTTGATTGGGGGAGGGGGAGGGAAAGGGGAGGCGGCGGTGGGGAAGAGACAGAAATCTTTAATAAATAAATAAATTTAAAAAAAGACAAAAAAAGAGAAGTCTGAGCTACTAGGACAATCAGTTTATAATTAATGTAGACTTCTGTGTGTGTTTTTTTTTGGGGGGCGGATTAACAACTGTGCTTACTGGGCAGGACAGAAAACCTCAGTCAACATTCTGGGCTGGCATCCATGGTCTCTTAATGTGTGCATACAGCTTGACAGCACTTTCTGGCTTTCATTGTTTCCATTTGAGAAATCAGGTGTAATTCTGGAAGGTCTTCCTTTATATGTTACTTGGCCTTTTCCCTTTGTAGCTCTTAATATTCTTTCTTTGTCCTGTATGTTTAGTGTTTTGATTATTATGTGGTGAGGGAACCTTTTTTCTGGTTCAGTCTATTTGGTATTCTGTAAGCTTCTTCTACCTTTATATGCACATCTTTCTTTACAATGGTAATGTTTTCTTCTATGATTTTGTTGAGTATATATTCTGTGCTTTTGAGTTGGATCTTCTCCTATTCCTATTATCCTTAGGTTTGGTGTTTAAATAAGGTGACATATTTCGTGAATATTTTGTCTTAAGCTTTTGTTAGATTTAATGTTTTCTTTGACCAATGAGTTTATTCCCTCTATTGTACCTTCAAAGCTTGAGATTCTCTCTTTCATCTCTTTTATTCTGCGGTTTATGCTTGTACTTGTGGGTCTTGATCATTTTCCCATATTTTCCATTTCCAGTATTCCCTCAGTTTGTGTTTTTTTTTTATTGTCTCTCTTTCATTTTTCAAGTCTTGAATCATTTCTTTAACTTGTTCATTTGCCTTTTCTTGGTTTTCTTTAGGGTATTTGTTGATTTCTTTCATTTTTTCTTTGTCTATTCCTCCATTTCTTTTGGAGAATTTTTTCATTTACTATTTAAGTGTTTCAACATTCTCCTAAAGTTATTGTTAGGATGTGTTCTGCTTCACCTGTATTAGGGTTTTCAAGTTCTGCTGTATTAGTGCCACTTGTTTTTATTGGTGTTGCATTGCTCTTCGTGGTGTTGAGTTTGTTCTTAGCTTTTCTATCCATCTTTTCCTTTCTTGGTGTAGTTGGGGCCACATTTCTAGTAATGCCAGAGGTCATTCTGTATTCCCAGAGGCCACTCAGTGCTCCTGGAGGTTGCTCTGCAATCCCAGAGGTCATCTAGGACTCCTCCCATAGAGGTGGTTGGCTCCTGCCTTCTCTTTTGGAGGTCACTGGCTCAGTACTACTTGAGTGGTGATCACTGACTTGGGTCTGCTCTGGCCGATGTCACTTGCCTAGGTTTGTCATTTGTGCATGCCTGCTCTGGCTGAAGTCACTGTCTTGGGCCTGCTTCTGTGGGTTACCCTGTATTGGGCCTGCTTCAGCAGAGGTTACTGGTTACCCTGTATTGGGCCTGCTTCATCAGAGGTTACTGGCACAGGCCTGCTCCAACAGAGGTTGCTTACTCGGGCCTGGTCCCATGGAGGTTTACATGTGATTTTTATAAGAAACGAAATCATAGATATAATGGAGTATTTTTCAGTTATTGATAATAAATGTGGAAATTCTATTACATAGTTAATGGTTACATGTGACACATTAAATCTGAGTCTTTGACATAGCAACATAGTAATTTTGTATCAATAGATTTCTAATTTATTAATATTTTATACCTATATTATTATAAAACTTGTTTATTTTGTAAGCCTTTGTATTTTATTTCATTCTTTAAATTTAAAATGCTTAACATAGAATATAATATTACATCAGAAGCAAAATAGTGAATATTCACTTAAATATAATTTAGAGAATTTCATTTGATGAAATTTTAAAAATTTTCTTCCAGATTTTCAGCAAATTTCATTATTTCTGGCTTGGCTAACTATGGCAAAATCCAAATGAGCTGAATTTATCCCTGCCTCTTTTTAATTATGGTTTAAAATATAGTCATGTCTGTTCATTCATGTCACCTGTGGTTGCTTTTATGTCACCATAGTAATATGATAGAATCGTGTGACAGAGAACACATGATTTTTGAGGTTGGTAATTACGACTGGATCTTTATACACTAAATGTAGGTAAATTCTCTCTATATAAAACTCCCTTGAATATTTCAATTTTGAATCATAGTATATTAAAATAATTCATGGTGATAATTTACTAAAGGGAATTCATCGAAGCCATTGCCTCTACATTCTCCTTCTTAATATTCCAGATGATGTATTACCTTTATCAACATTCACGATGAATAGGCTCAAGCTATTTAAAGTACTAAAATAATGGGACAAAAGGAAGCCTTGTTTCAATGTACATTACTACTCTGTTCTTGCAGAGATGGCAATTTTCTACTAGTTCTTTAAGATATAGTTGTTTATATTCCTTCATGAGCTACCCATGTCTGTAACCTTTCTGCCTGTTACTACCTTCTTGCCAGAATTTCCAAATTTGTGGCTGCAATCTTACCCAATGTGTCTCTAGAAAGTTTATTCAAATCATAGTTGTAGTAGCAAATGATCTTTAATCCCAGTACTTGGGAAGCAGTGGCAGGTGGATATCTGTGAGTTCAAGGTCAGTCTCATCTACAAGAGCTACTTCCAGCACAGGCTCTAAAGCTACAGCCAAACCTTGTCTTGGAAAAAATATCAAATGACCTGGAGGAATTATCTCTCTTTATAGCTGAATGTGCTTGTACAAATCTATAATACAGCATTCTGGAACTTGAGCCAGGAGGATTAAGAAATTTAAGCAAGACTGGACTATATAGTAAATGCCAACCTGATTGTGTATATATTTTGATGAATAAAAGTTATCATACTAAATACTAACAAAGAATTAGAGGCAATGTATAAACTAAGTGTGCCTTATTTTCTAAAACAACTGACATCTATAAAATTCAAGAATTCAAAGCGTCAGTGCCTTAGGGATTTATTGCTGTGAAGAGACACCATGACCATGGTCTTATAAAGAAAAAAAAAACATTTACTTGTGGACAGCTTACAGTTTCAGAGATTTAATCCATTATTGTTACGGGAGGAAGTGTGGCATCATGAAAGCAGATGTAATGCTAAACAACAGGCTGAGAAATCTAAATTTTGATTCATAGGCAGCAAGAAATATAAGTCACACCAGACCTGGCTTGAGCATTTGAGAAAGCAAAGCTTGACCCCTAGTGCTGCACTTCTTCCAACAAAACTACCTATTCCAATAAAGCCACATCTCCTTATGCTACCACTCCTTATTAGCCTATGAGGACCATTTTTATTCAAACCACCCACATTCCACACTTTGACCCCCATATGATTTTATTTTTATAATGCAAAATACATTTAGCCTAACTTCAAAAGTTATTATTGTCCATAACTGTCTCAGACTTGTTTGATGTTCCAAAGTCTCTTCTGAGATTCTTGGTAATCTCTTAATAGTAATTCCTATGGAATAAAAATCAAAAAAGCAGATCATGTACTTCTAATGTATAATGGCACAGGATAAACGTTACCATTCCAAATGAGAGAAAAATGAGCATAGTGAGGAAATACTGAACCAACAAAGCAAGACCAAATACATGCTGAACAAACTGCAAAGACTTCATATTCATGTCTGATGTCAAAATGATCCTTATAGGTCCTTTTTTTATTTATTAAAGATTTCTGACTCTTCCCTGCCACTGCCTCCCATTTCCCTCCCCCTCCCCCAATCAAGTCCCCCTCCCTTGTTAGCCCAAATAGCAATCAAGTTTCCCTGCCCTGTGGAATACAAGAAATTCTATAGGTACTTTTTTTTTTTTTACTCTTCATTTGCTGCAACATATTCCTTTCTCTTGGGCTAGTTTCGGTCCCTATTAGGAGCTTTCCTTAGCAGGCATCCCACAGCACTCGTATCTTCACCATTTTAGGGTCTCAAAGGCAATGCAGTTTGCAATGTCGTAGCTTCCCACAATGGCCTCTCTAGGCCTCCAAACAGGTACACCCCTGCGGTATACCTGGCAAGAATGGCTTTTCTTACATGTGGAGGGAGATCTCTTTCTTCTGTCCTTCAGTCTATAGGCAGAGCCATATGGCTCATGCTATGAAGTTCTGCTGCCTCCTGGTGCTGAAGAATTGTTCCCTCATTTATTTGCATTTTTACCAGCTTTTTGTTTTCAGTGGATTCCATCATTACCTAAGCTTTGCTATCCTGTAACTTGCTCAGTAGTCCAGGCTGGACTCAACCTTAGAGGTCCTCCTGCCTCTGTCTCCAGAGTGCTGGGATTAATGTTGTACACCACCATACTTAGCCCCAAGCTTTTCTTCAATTTCTTTCCACAAGTTGGAATTTCATCTGGGTGGGATCTTGCACTCAGGTAACCACTCCCTTCATTCACTTTAACATGAGGTGTTTCTTTAATCTGTTTATCTACTTGATTATAGGATTTAGCTCTATTCACTTTCCTCATGCCCCTTTTTCCTCAAATTGTACATTCTGCATTTTCTTCACTTAGTATGTTCTTTTTTAAAATAAATTTGCATAGTCATAAACAATAGTAATCACATGACAGAATCAATTCTAAGTTGTTTTGAGATTTTTTTGCCAAAGTAATTAACATAAACTCTTCAAATTTACCTTCAAGCAGGCAATATGGACAAAGGAAAAAACAGCCACATTCTTTTTTAAGACATAACAAAAACAGTCTCTATGCCACATGCAAATATTCTTCTCTGAAGTATCTTGATTTAGCTCCTCCATCTGAGTAAAACCATGCTCAGTGTTACTGTCTTCTGTCTTCCTACTAGGATAGCCTATTAAGGCTCACTTAAAGCATTCAACTAGTTTACTAATCCAAACTTTCAAATTTCACATTCCTGCAAAGGAAAATATGTTTGGATGTATCACAGCAATGCTCCAGTCTCTGATACCAACTTCTGTCAGAGTTAGGGTTGCATTGGTATGATGAAACACCATGATCATGGCAAATCTTATAAAGAAAAACATATAATTGAACTGGCTTATAGTTTTGAACGTTTGTTCATTATAACCATGATAGGAAGCATGGCAGCATGCAGAAAGACATGGTGCTAAAGAAGGAGCTCAGAATTTTATGTTTTGATCCTCTGGCAGTAGGAAGTGAATGTCACAACTAGACTTAGACTGAGAATTTGAAGCCTCAAATTCCACCACCTAGTGATGCACGTGTTCCAACAAAGCCATACCGTTTCCAACGATGCCAAATCTTCTAATAGTTCTAATCCTGTGAGCACATGGGAGCCATTTTTATGCAAACCACAAATATAATTACTATACAAAGAATAATTCTCTACAAATTTATTATATAACTCAGTTTATGATATTTTTCCTAATTAGAATTCCAGAAAACTTGTTTATTTATGATTTGTCCAAATTGACTGGCACCTTCTAAAATTTATACAGGCAGATAAGAGACCAACATTTGCCAAAATAATTCTGAAAAGACAAATTTGGAGGTCATCTGATCTTAAAATTTACTTCGAAATAACTTTGATCAAGGGAGTATGACACTGGAAGTAAAGAGATATAATAGTTCAACATGATTGTGGTAAATAGACTGTTTTCACACAGATCATTGTACACGTAATTTCAAACAAATGTCTCCATAGACCAAGAAAAGCCTTTAAAAGACATTATACTGGAATAACTAGATCCATTTTGATAATATGTATTGATCCTTTTATTAGATAAGCAAAGTTCCAAAAATACTATGTAGCTAATTCCTAGGCTAAATCATAAAGTCAAAAATGCAATATTATTAAATTTTTAATCCTAAATTCTTTTTTATTAACATATGATCTAGAAAAATATAAGTATTATAAATTTACATTGCTAGAGACAGTGTATAAAAGTATAATTGTTCCCAGCAACAATATAAGAAGAAATGGAGCTATTGTAAATAGAATGTTGTGTTATTTAAGTAGAGTCACTGTAATGATAAATAACTTACACATACACAAATATGTACACATATGATAAGAGTTATGAAACAATTCTCACTTTTCTCAAGTAGAAATGTTCTTTATATTTACCTTGTATTGTTTAAGCACTTTTCTGAGTTTTATTGTCAATTTTATTCTAGACAGGAAAGGTTATCAATGTAGTCCTGTCAAATTTATGTATAAAGATACAGATCTCATCCACTTTCTCATAAGTTTTTGAAATTACTTCTCCAGATGTGGGAAAGTACCAATATCTTGGAAAGCATTTTAGTCCCTTAAATTAGCTTTTGAGCCTTACTGCCTCCACTTTAGCTGACTTTCCCATGTTAACATTTGCATGTCTTTGCAAACACTTCAGTGATGATGGCTTGGATAAAATGTGTTGACTCCCACTTTTAAAGTTGCACAGTTTGGGATTATGGATCTGCCTGGTTTCTATGGATACTGGAGATGAGATGCAGCAGTCTTTGTCACTTGAGTAAAATAACCTGAATAAATGGAGATAACTATATTATCAATTCAGTGAAGCTTAAAAATATTAAATTGAGAAGTTAATACTACAGAATTTTTAACATCAAGAAAATAATCCAGACCTTAACTTTTTATACAGTAACTCATATAATAATTAAGGTAGGATACTTTGGGTTTATGGGATAATTAAAAAATATTTTCAGTGTTAGTATAAGAGGTGAAAATAATTAAAGTCAAATAGCTAGTACCTTATCTCTGGTAACATGAAGTTTAGAAACATATTCCTAATTTGAAAAATAGAATGAACTCAATGTTAGCCCACTAATTTCTATCATTTTTGTGAAGAGTACACTTTCAAGAGAGTTTCTAATAGAATATTTCAAAATTTAAATTGTTAAAGTACCCTATATAATTCCATGTATGTATGTTGAAATACAATTTTTGTATACTTTCAAAAGATAAAATGCAATTGCTTTTCAGCCCTTTTTCTTTTCCTTGGTCTAGAATTTAAATAATTATAGAAATGGAAGGAAAATGTTTTCAATTCTCAAAGAAATCCATTTCCATATCTCCTATTATCTGTAATAAAACTCTAAGTCAATTGACAAGAAAATTAATACAGCTTATCACATAATATGTTGCCAAATATGTGTCTCTAAATTAATTTTATGTAAAATAATCTTGGCACAATTTTAGAATTTATGTGTTTTGCATCAGTTCTTTATTTTTATTTTTAAATGTTTTTCATACAATATATTCTGATCATACATTTTCCTTTGCCAAGCTCCTCCAGAACCTCCACAATTCTCCATACCCAATCTCATACTTTCTATTTCTCTTTAACAAAGAATTAAACAACAAAGAACAAAACAAAAATATTAACATGCACACAAAAAATAACTATCGAAACCACAAAATTTGAAACCAAAATGCAAAATACAAAAATCAAAAAGGACCAAAAAAAAGACAAAACAAAGCAAAACAATACAAAAAGTCTACACAGATACTACTGAGTTTCTTTTTTGCTTGTCATTTATTTGCTGATATGAGGCTCATCCTTAAATGTGGTTAAATCTCAGTAACACTCCATTAGAGAAAAGTGATGTTTTTCCTTTGCGAATAGGTACTAATTGCAGATTGCTTCTTGATTGTGAGCCTGTTTCTACTTCTCTATGTCAGCCCTGAGACCTGTTTGGTTTGAACTTGCACAGGCCCTACATATGCTGCCATAGTTTTCGCAAGCTTATGCAATCAGTCCAGTTTTGTCTCCAAGACACTATTCCTTGGAGGCATCTCTCACCTCTGACTCCTAAAATTTTTATACCTCTTCTTTCACATAGCTTCCACCAAACACTGAGAGTTTTGATGAAGACATTTCATTTAGGACTGGATGTTCTAGGCACAGTTTTTCAGTTATAGGTCTCGATGTTATTTCCTGTCTACTACAAAAATAAAATAATAATAATAATAAAAAAACCTTCTCTAACGATGGCTGAGTGAGGCACTGATTTATCAGTATAGTAGATTGTTGTTAGGAGACCTTTTATGGATATGTTCCTTTAGCAGAACAATGCTGTTTGGTTTTATCCTAAGCCTATGGCCTATTTAGTTTCAGGTTCTTGGATGCCCAAGCAATGTCTAGAATGGGTTCCATCTCATGAAGTGGGCCTTAAATATCAACAGAAAGAGGTTGATGTTTTCCCACAATATGACACTATTGGACCAACATATCATAAAAGAAATTCACTATTGTATGTCCACAAGAATTATAGATGTGTTTGTGGTTAATTTTCCCCCCTGGTAGCATGAAGGGTACCTTTCAGTCCCATGAACACTAGTGAGTCTGGGTAAACGCTAACGTTAGGCACCAGCTCAATTTTTACTTGTTAAGTGAGATTTTTTTTTTAACAGTAGGGATTTACCATTAGTTAGTGTGGAGAAAAAAATACCCTTTAGCAATAGCCTGAGGTATTTGGGGACTTCCAGAGATTCCCTTTGTGGACAGAATATTTCACACTATAGTTACACATAAGATGGAGACAGCTCAACATACCAAATATACAGCTCTAGAATGCATAGATAAAGCTGTAAATGAAACTGAACATTGATAAAATCGCAACTAAAGCAGTTTTTCTCAGCTGAAATTTCTAAAACAATCTCTAGGTGATGTTGATTACTTTATAAAGTCATGCCACACGTAAAGTTTGTAAATTTGGAATTTCTACACTAAGTAAATAATTAGAAAAAAATTACATTTTACTCTCAATGTGTCTTTTATTTTTATCTTTTGATTAGTGTTTTCCTTATTTTTTTATTTTATGTAACAGCCCTAGCTCCTGCTCCCTACCATTCTGTGAGCCCTCATCTCCCTGCAAATCGATGCCATTCATTTCTAAAATGGGTTAAGACCTCCCTAATGCAGTTGACAAAAGTCTGACATACCGAGTTGAGGCACGGCCAAGTCCCTTCCCCCTGTATCAAGGCTGAGCAAGGTATCCCACCATTGGAAATGGGCTCCAAAAAGCCAGGACATGGACTTGGAATAAATCCTGGTTCCAATGCCAGAGGACCACCAACAGATCAAGTCATTATGTGTTACCCACATTCAGAGGGCTTAATTTGGTACCATGAGTGTTGCCCAGCTGTCAGTCCAGAATCTGTGAGCTCCCACGAGATTGAGTCAGCTGTCTCTGTGGTTTTCCGAAACATGACTTTGATCTCCCTTGCTCACAAGATCCCTTTTCCCTCTCTTCATCTGAACTACCAGAGTTCAGCCTTATGCTCAGCTGTGGATCACTGCATCGGCTTCTCTCAGTTAGTCGACGTAGGTTCTATGATGACAATTAGGGTAGTTACTAATCTGATTATATGTGAAGGCCAATTCACACACCTTCTCCAATATTGCTAAGAGTTTTAGCTGGTAAAATCCTTGTGAATTCCTGAGAACTTCCCTATAACAAGTTTTCTCCTTCACGACATAATGGCTCCCTTCATCAAGACGTCTCTTTCATTGCTCTCCCTCTCAGTCCCTCTCCCAACTCAGCTATTTTGAGCCTTTATGCTCCCATCTTCAATCCCCTTCCTTCTATACCTCCTCCCAGTTTAGGGAAGAGGTCTTAACTATCTTCCTTTCTTAGGGCCATTCGTTTGTCACTCTTAGGGTCCTTTTTTTTTTTCCTCCTAGCTTCTGTAGAGTTGTGGAATGTTGCCTGGTTATATTTTTTTCCTCCTAGCTTCTGTAGAGTTGTGGAATGTTGCCTGGTTATACATTGCTTTATGTCTAATATCCACTTATGAATGAGTACATACTGTGTTTGTCTTTCTGGGTCTGGGTTACCTCACTCAGGATGCTTTTTGCTAGTCCCATCTATTTGCCTGACAATTTCATGATGCCATTTTTTTCCCATGGAGTATTAAGCTATTTTGTAAATGTACCACATGTTTTATTCATTTTTTTTTCAGTTGAGGGGCATCTAATTTGTTTCCAGGTCCTGCCTATTACAAATAGCGTTGCTTTGAACATAACTGATGAAATGTCCTATTGGTGTGTTTGTACATCCTTTGGGTAAATGCCCAAAAATGGTATTGATGGGTCTTGAGGTATATGGACTATCAGTTTTATGAAAAATTATCATACTGATTTCCAGAGGGCTTGTACCAACCAGTTTGCCCTCCCACCAGCAATGGAGGAGTGTTCCCCTTACTCTGCATCCTCTCCAACATGAGCAATTATCCAAGTTTTTGATTGTAGCTATTCTGACAATTGTAAGATGGTATCTCAGAGTCATTTTGATTTGCATTTCTATGATGGCTAAAGATGTTGAACATTTCCTTAACTGCCTTTGGCCATTTGAGAGTCTTCTGTTGAGAATTCTCTGTTTATATATGTGTCCCATTTTTAATTGGGTTATTTGATATTTTGATGTCCAGTTTCTAGGGTTTCTTTTATATTTTGGAGATCAGCCCTTTGTCAGATATGGGATTGGTTAAGATCCCTCTTTTTTTCTGTAGGCTGACATTTTGGCTTATAGACCATGTTCTTTGCATTACAGAAGCTTCTCAGTTTCAGTAGTTCCCATTTATAAATTGTTGATCTCAGTGTCTGTGCTATTGGTGTTATATTTAGAAAGTAGTCTCCTGTGCCAATGTGTTCAAGGCTATTTCCCACTTTCTCTTCTACAATGTTCAGTGTAACTGAATTTATGTTGAGGCATTTGATGCATTTGAACTTGAGTTTTGTGCATGGAGATAGATATGAATATATCTGCATTCTTCTGTTTGTCAACTTTCACTTATGCCAGCAGCATTTGTTGAAGATGCTTTCTTTTTCCCATTGTACAATCTTGGCTTTTTGTCAAAAGTCAGGTCATCATAGGTTTGCTGATTAATGTCAGGGTCTTAAATTTGATTCCATTGATACATGTGTCTGTTTCTATTCCAGTAAAAAGCTGTTTTTATAACTATAACTCTATAGTGGAGTTTAAAGTCAGGGATTGTTGTAAGAGGAACTGCGGGCAGTGTCCCGCCACCCGGCTAGCGTTACACTCGAAATAATTACATGGAAACTGTATTCTTTTAAATATTGCTTGGCCCATTAGTTTTAACCTCTTATTGGCTAGCTCTTACATTTTGATCTAACCCATTTTTAATATTCTTTGTAGCACCACGAGCTGGCTTACCGGGAAAGATCTTAACCTGCGTCTGTCTGGAGTGGGAGAATCATGGTGATTGCCTGACTCAGCTTCTTTCTCCCAGCATTCTGTTCTGTCTACTCCACCCACCTAAGGGTTGGCCTATCAAATGGTCCAATGCAGTTTCTTTATTAACCAATGAAAGTAACTCCTCCATCAAGGGATGGTGATGCCTCTGGTTGTTCCTTTATTGTACAGGATTGTTTTGGCTATCCTGGGTTTTTTTGTTTTTCCATATGAAGTTGAGTATCACTTTTTCCAGGTCTGTGAAGAATTGGGGTGGGATTTTGATGAGGATTGCTTTTAATCTGTAGATTGCTTTTGGTAGGATTGCTATTTTTACTGTTGATCCTACCTAGCCAAGCACATTGAAGATATTTCATTTTCTGATATCTTCTTCAATTTCTTTTCTCCAGAGTTCTAAGTGTCTTGTCATCCAGGTCATTCCTTTGTTTGGTTAGAGCTACCTCAAGATATTTTGTGGTATTTGTGGCCTTTGTAAAGGGTGATGTTTCTCTGATTTCCTACTCAGGCTGATAGTCATTTGTATATAAGAGGACTCCTGATTTTTTTTTTTTTTAGTTAATCTTGTATTCTGCCACATTATTACAGGTGTTTATCTGGAGTTCCCTGGTAAAATTTTGGGCTCACTTATGTATACTATCATATCATCTGCAAATAATAGAAGTTTGACTTCTTCCCTTCCAATTTGTATTCCCCTGATCTCCTTTTGTTTTCTTATAGCTCGAGTTAGAAATTCAAATACTCTATTGATTAGCTTTGGAGAGAGTGGACAACCTTGTCTTCTTCCTGATTTTAGTTGAATCGCTTTGAGTTTCTCTCCATTTAGCTTGGCATTGGCTATTGGCTTGCTCTATATTGCTTTTATTATGTTTAGTTATGTTCCTTGTATACCTGATCACTCTTTATCATGATGGGGTGTTGGATTTTGTCAAAGGTGCTTCCAGCATCTAATGAGATGATCATATGAGTTTTATCTTTAAGTTTACTTATATTAGTATTCTAAATAATCTCTACATCCTTAGGATGATGCCTACTTGATCGTCATGGATTTCTTTTTGATGTATTCTTGGATTCTGTTTGCCAGTATTTTATTGAGTATGTTTGTATCAATGTTCATCAGGGATATTGGTCTGTAATTCTTTCTTAATGGTGTATTTGTATGATTTGTGCATTAGAGTAGCTGTAGTGTCATGAAAAGTGTTTGGCGATGTTCCTTCTATTTTTATTTTGTTGAAAATTTTGAGGAGCATTCATGTTATATCTTATTTGAAATTCTGGTAGACTTCTGGACAGAAACCATCTGGTCCTGGTTTTTGTGTGTGTGGGGGGGGGGGGAGACATTTGATTACTACTTCAATTTCCTTAGGGATTATAGGTCTATTTAAATTATTTATATGGTCTTGATTTAATTTTGGCCTATGGTACCTATCCTGAGAATTATCTTTTTCTTATAGATTTTCCAATTTTGTGGAATACAGGTTTTCAAAGTATGACTCATTGATCCCCTGGATTTCCTCAGTGTCTGCTCTTATGTCTGCCTTTTTATCTTTTATAATTTGCATGTTATCTCTGCCTTTTTACTGATTTTGGTAAGGATTGTCTATCTTGTTTATTTTCTTATAGAACCCAATCTTTATATTGGTTGGTTCTTTGTACCTTTCTCTTTGTTTCTATTTTATTGATTTCAGTCTTCAGTTTGATTATTTCCTCTTGTCTACTCTTGGAAGAGTTTGCTTTTTTTGTTCTAGAGCTTTCAGATGTGCTGTTAAGTTGCTGAAATGATGTAGGAGTACCCTCTTTATGCTGTGACTACCATTAATGAATAAAGAAACTGCCTTGGCCTGTTGATAGGGCAGAGCATAGGTAGGCAGGAAAGAAGGAACTGAATGCTGGGAGAAGGAAAGTGGAGAGAGGGATGGCATGGATTCACTACCAGAGATAGACTGCTGAAACTTTGTTGGTAGGCCATGACCTTGTTGTAATGCACAGAATAATAGAAATGGGTTAAATTAATATGTAAGAGTTAGTCAATAAGAAATTATAGCTAATGGGCCAAGCAATTATTTAATTAATATAGTTCCTAAGTGGTTATTTTGGTTCTGGGTGGCTGGGACAAACAAGCTGTCCCCCTCCAACAAATTGGTACCCACATATCCAGCTAAATATACTTAAAACCGAAGAGAATTTGAAAAGGAATTTTTGAAACAAAAATACAGAATTTAACACAGCTTTTTGCTGTTCACTGGTGGTGTACCACAGCTCCTTTAAGAGAGATTTTCCTGATTAAGCCATAGCAAAAAAAAAAAGAAGAAGAAGAAGAAGAAGAAGAAGAAGAAGAGGAAGAGGAAGAGGAAGAGGAAGAGGAAGAGGAAGAGGAAGAGGAAGAAGAAGAAGAAGAAGAAGAAGAAGAAGAAGAAGAAGAAGAAGAANGAAGAGGAAGAGGAAGAGGAAGAGGAAGAGGAAGAGGAAGAGGAAGAGGAAGAAGAAGAAGAAGAAGAAGAAGAAGAAGAAGAAGAAGAAGAAGAAGAAGAAGAAGAGATGTGCGGTTATAAAACACAGCTTTCTGCGCTTCCTGGGCTTCCTGGGCCATGCTGTCAACATGTACTCCATCTATAGATCATTTCAATGGTATTTGTGGGGCTGGGTATTTGTGTACGCACTCGGGGTTGGGAAGAAAGAAGCTGAGACCATGCCCACAGCTTATCACAGTGTTGGATAAATGTACATAGGCTTAGGAGAGAGACGAAAAAGCATATAGAGTGTCATAAAATAAAAATTAATGCTTAAAAATGGGGTAAAGTGTTTAAAGAGACAGAGTACAGAAGTAATAGAGTAAAAAAATAAACAAGCCATGTAAAGGTGGAAAATTCACGGAGAGTCTGGATTTTGTATATTACTCTGTTTTCTTTAAGTTTTTGGACTGTGAAGGAGCTAAGTTCAGAGAGACATTTCATTGTATGGGCTGCTAAACTAAACCAGCATATATATTATATAGGCCTCTTGACTTCAAAATTTCAGTCTAAGGATATGTTGCTTTGGAAATGGGGTGCTGCTTTTGTCTCCACAGAAGATGAGAATCTGTGTGCTGCTTCCAAATCAATATGGTGTGATAGACTAAGACCCCCTGAAAGATTGCCACGAATACCCACCAAAAATTACTTCACCCAATTGCTGTCTAAGATGAACCTAGTACACAGGATACACCATACAAGACCTGATTAACAATAACCCGAAACAGCAGGAAGCAGTCTGGACAGAACTATGCCCATATTTTTAAATATTGTCTGTAATTGTTTGTTTACATTTAAAGGGGGATATGCTATAAAGATGAATAATTTTCTTTGGTATAGATCTTAGTTTATTGATACAAATTTAAGGTAAATTTTGTTATACTGTATATGTATATTTAAAAAATATAATGTATAATTAAGAAATATATGTTAATAGATAGTCATCTGTTATAGTCAAGATTGTAGTCATTCTAATTATGTTTTCTAGATTTATAGAGATATATTTCCATTTGATAGATATTCTTCATAACTTTTAGAGACCTTCAGAATATGGCATTTAAAAAGTTTTAATAACTTAGGACTTTTCATGACAATGAGACATATATGATCCTAGTAGCACCAATTAATTCAAGAGGAAGATGGGCATCAAAGAGGCTTCTTATGGAGTTTCTTAGATTAACTGGACATACAGGATCCACAGAGAAATGACTGCTGAACTTCCTAAAGGTGAGACAATCTTTTGGGGTTCCTGTTTTATGAAAGAGTCTGTGAGACATCCTGTAGGATACAGAAGAAAGTGACTGGCAAAGTACCGTATAGACAGACCTGCTTTTGAAATTTCCTGCTTCATGGAAAAGTCTATTGGATACTAGGGGCCTGTAGGCTGAAGATGGATACCCCAATGGTATAGAAGAACTTTGGGTGAATGTCCAGGCAACGAGATGTCTCTGTCAATTCTAGGGTTTTGGAAGTTGCTTACAATGTACTTCCTGTTTACTTAGGTGATATAATATCCTTCTGGAGTGTTTGATGGGGTTGAAGTAATTATATTTATGGTTATAGTTTTTGTTAGTTATGATAAAAATAAAGTAGATATAAATATTGTAACTGTAATTCTTGTTCGTTACCTGTTTTGTTATGTAATTTTACTATGTTAAAGTTAAAAACTTCCTTTTTTCATTTAAACAGAAAAGGGGAGGTGAAGTGGGCGTCCCCTCTGTGTACTGTGATTACCATCAATGAATAAAGAAACTGCCTTTGCTGTTGATAGGGTAGAACTTAGGTAGACAGGAAAGATGGAACTGAATACTGGGAGAAGGAAGAGGGACGCTATGGATCTGTTGCCAGATATAGACTGCTGAAACTTTGCTGGCAGGCCACAACCTCATGGTAATGCACAGATTAATAAATGTGGGTTAAATTAATATGAAAGAGCAGCCAATAAGAAGCTAGTGCTAATGGGCCAAGCAGTGACTTAATTAATACAGTTTCTGATTTATATTTTGGTTCTGGGCAGCTGGGATGAACAAGCAGCCCCCTGTCCAACACTGGTATGAGCTTTTTCTACATTCTTTATGTAGGCATTTATTGCTATGAATTTTACTCTTAGCACTTCTTTCATAGTATCCTTTGATTTGGGGGACGTTGTGCTTTAATTCTCACTGAATTCTAAAAAGGCTTTAATTTCTTTCTTTTATTCTTCCTTGTCTCAGTATTTATCCATTTTAGTATTATTCAATTTCCATCAATTTGTAGGCTTTCTGCAATTAGTGTTTCTGTTGAATTCTAACTTTAAACCATGATGATATGATAAGATACAGGAGATTATTACAGTTATTTTGTATCTGATGAAGTTTGTTTTGTTACTGAATATATGGTCAATTTTAGAGAAGTTAAATGAAGTGCTAAAAAGAAGGTATATTTTTTGTGTTTGGGTAAAGTCTTCTATAAATGTTTTTTAAGTCTGTTTAATTCATAACATCTTTTAGTTCCCTTAATTCTCTGTCTGGTAGACCTTTCCATTGTTGAGACTGGGCTGTTGACATCGATCACTTTTGGTGTCTGGTGATTGATGTGTGATTTAAGCTTTAGTAAAGTTTCTTTTACCAATGTATGTGACCTGGCATTTGGGACAGAAATGTTCAGAATATGTCATCTTGATGGATTTTTTCTGCTATGCATTTAAAATATCCTTCTCCATCTCTTTTGATTAATTATAGTTTGATGACTATTTTGTTAAATATTAGCATAGCTACACAAGCTTTTTTATTTTGTCCATTTGACTGGAAATCTTTTCTCAACCCTTTACTCTGAGGTAATGTCTACTTTTGAGTTTTAGCTGTATGTCTTCTATTCTTCAGGAGGATGGTGCCTGTTTTTTTTTTTTCCCATTCTGTTATCCAGTGTCTTTTTAGAGGTGGGTTGAGTCCATTGATATCACGAGATATTAATGACCAGTGATTGTTAATACCTGTTATTTTTGGTTTTGTTGTTGTTGTTGGTAGTGGTTGTGTGTTTCCTTTCTTTGAGATTTGCTGGTATGAGTTTATTCATTATTTGTGGTTGCAGCTAACTTCTTTATGTTGGAATATTTCTTCTAGGACTTTATGTAGGGCTGGATTTGTGGATAAGTGTCATTTAAATATGATTTGGACATAGAATAAATTATTTTTTCTTACTATAGTGATTGAAATGCTTTCTGGGTATAGAAATCTAGGCTGGCATCCATGATCTATTAGTGTTGGCCCTTTTCCTTTGTACTCTTAATATTTTTTCTTTATTTTTAATGTTTTGTGTTTTGATTTTTATCTGACAAGGGGACCTTTTAAATTTTTGGTCTAGTCTATTTGGTGTTATATAACTTTCATTTGCCTTCATTGTCATATCATTCTTTTTGTTAGGAAAGTTTTCTTTTATGATTCTATTGAATAGATTTTCTGTGCCTTTCAGCTGGAATTACACTTCTATTTCTATTATGTTGGGGCTTGGTCTTCTCATGGTGTCCCCAATTTTGTAGATGTTTTGTAATAAGAATTTCTGAATTTAACATTTTCTTTGACTGATAAATCTACTTCCTTTATTGTATCTTCATTGCCTGAGATTCTCTCTTCCATCACTTGCATTCTGTTGGTTCTGCTTCATCTGTGTAGGGATGTTCTGGTCTTGGAGTGGTAGAGCCATGAGTGTTCTTTTTGTTGTTTTCCATATTGCTCTTTATCTTGTTGAATTATTCTTATGCTTCTGTCTACAGATCTCTTCCTCCAGTTGTTGCAATTGGAGCCTATGTCTCTGATGGTTCTTCTTGCAGGTACACCTGGGGCTTCTGGCTGAGGTGATTCCTGATGTGGTGGGTAATGTTCGGGGGATGCTGCTCCCAGTCCACTGGGACTTCTGCAGACAGGGATGAGACCCAGGATGTGCCCTTGGTGGCTAGGGTTTAAAGGGCAGGGCTGTCCAAATGGAAACTCAGACATTCATTTCCTTCTTCCAGTGTAGATGGGGCCTGTTGGTCTGATGGTTGCTGGTCCAATGGGGGATGGATGAGTGGCAGGTAGGATGTTCTTGCCTGGTCACTGGGGCTACAGTTAATGGGGGTCAGGCAGGGGATATTCTGGGGCTGGAGTAGGTTTGAGTGAGGCACATAATGTTTCCATTTGGTTAAGGCTTAGAATCCAGGGCTGTCTAGCTGGGAACTCAGACACTCACCTCTTCCTCAAGGTATAAGCAGAGCCTGTGTTTCCAGTGATTTTTGATGTGGCATGGCTTACTCTCAATTTGAAATTGACTTTTGGAGGTTGCATTATTTAAAATTCTAGTGACCTTTTTTATCTATATTTTATAGGAAATAATTTAATATTTTTCATATATTAAATCAGATTTGTCTCATTATTACACAGAAGATACCAAAATCAGGTAACTTATATGATATGATCTCCAACTCTTGCTTGCTCCTCTTGCCTCAGCTTCCTGAGGATTATAGGCATATGATATTAGGCCCAACTAAACAGAGTCTGCATTTTTAATATAAAACTTTTAACTCTAGTCTTTATGAATGTTAACCAAGAACTCTGTAATTTACCTATACCTTCCATCCTTTTAATTTCAGTGAAGCATTTCAAATACCTCAATGAAAACTGACTGACACAAAGCTACAGATTTTTTATAAGATCTGATCAGGAAGATTCATACATACTTTCTAGTTTTTATATTGTTCTAGAGTGCTAAAACACTACCATATGAGAAAAATAATCATTAATCTTACTAATGTGTGAATCCTGTGAGATGTAATAAGAACTACCCTGATAAGACATGCCCATTGGAGCAACACTGGAATGAATATTAAGGGTGTAACCAACAACTTTTAGATTGAATTTAAGGTCTACTACATAAGATAAAACCCACATCCAATACTGATATTGGTTCAAGAAACTATGGATATATAGACCATAGACCCTATAGAATAAATTACTATTTTTATTCTACTAGATAATCATAGTATTAAGTCAAATCCTGACATATCATCATACCTATGGATTAAGGCATCTCTGAATTCTCACCAGGGAAGCTTCAGTTATCAATAGACAGTGAACAATACAGATATCCACAGGTGGTCAAGTTATGGAGATTAATATAGTATAAAATGTCGATCTGTAAATGGAACATACACATCCAACCCTCCCCTTTTCCATCGTTAAAGATGTGGCAAAAGACTGTAAGAGTCAGAAGCAGCTGCTGGTTTGAAATAAAAGTTAAGTTTTTTTTTTTCTAAAAGTTTAAATTTTGACAGATCTACCATACTCCAGAAAATTTGGGCAGTGAAAATTTGTTTTAATGGAAAAAATAAACACAAATTTGGGTTGGAAGAAAAGAGACAGAAGATGGATCTGCAGAGTTTGGGGAGGCAGGGTGAATATGATCTCTCAGTCTCAGTCACATTCTGAGATTCCTGGAGTCAGGGTCACCATTTTGGACTGAGGTTAAGTTAAAGCAAGTGGCTGGCTGCTTTGCCCTTCAGATCTTCTGCTTAAACCCCAGTATCAGTCACTGAGCTTTTATTAATAGTGCTTCATTTGGGTTGCCTTGCCTATTAACCATCTGTATTAAAAAAAAAGATAAAATTAAACACCAATGATTCAAGGTCTAGTCAAATTGTGCCTAGATTTTTATGACAACATATGACTTAAAAGAGAATATTATGTTTTGTCTATGATACTCCTATTCAGAGAGCATCTCTGAATAGCAATAGACAAGAATTATGTATGGTTTTGTCATTAAACCCATATATTATTTAAGGGGATGGAACTTAGTTTCAAATTGGCCAATAAAGTACTGAGCACTACTGAACAAGTGCCTTAATAATTTTCCTATAACAAAAAAAATATTTTTTAAAGGCCCTATGAAGAAAGATAATTTTTAACTGCCTGCTTTATCCCAGGGTTCTGAGTTCCACTGGTTATCAGTGACTGAGAATAAGATATTTGCTAAGGTTACATTACTATTTGCTTATCATTATTACTATCATTATTATTAGTACTATTGTTAGTAGTAGAAATTGTAGTAGCACCCTTGCAAAATGACTATAATTTTCCTTCCTAAACTAGAACTACCTCTGGGTGATAATATCTCTGTAGGTGAAAGTATTATCTCCATTTATTTTATCTATACAGTCAATGAAATTTCTTTAGTAATTAATTATAGAAATGATCCCAGAGACACAGGGAAGCTCACATACTTGCTATACATTACATCAAGTTTTGATATTGCCAAATATGGGGGAAATGTTGCCACTGCTGTTGACTCAGGGTTAAAATATAACTTAACAAGTCAAATTATTATATATCTCTGAGGAATTTATGTCTATAATTCTCTCTTAAGAGACTGAAGAAACAGAGTACCTCTTGTTAGACTTGAGTGGTAAACTTCTTTAATAATAAAGTAAGTATGAGTGTTACTTAGAGCCAAGCACACATCCTCCAACAGTTTCCATAAACAGATATCTCAGTCATATAGTTATAAATAAAACAAGGGTAGGTTTTCTCTCAATAATTGTATAACGTTTGGAAGGGTACACCTAGCTCCAGAACAGAACACAGAAATCTGACAGCTTGATCATAACTTGAAATTATTAATATCTGTAAACGTAGTAAAGGTGTGCTATGCTTGTGGTCATTTGATCCAGAAATGAAATATAAATATTACTATTTATTGAACTGCTACTATGTAATGTAAATTCTCATCAATCACATTGAAAGTCAGCTACCATCATTGTTACTTGTTTACTTCTTATCTTCTTATCAATTTTCAAGGGCATATATGCTACCTTCTACATTTTGTAACCTTATTTGTCACAATCATATTTAACCAAAATTAAGCAGGCCTCACATATTTATGAATATAATTTTATCTCTCTAGTAATTTTTAAGCAGATGTGGTAAGTATACACCAGAGACAAAAGTGAAGGGAATTTTTCTCTACTCTACTATAGGAATTATGATAAAGTCTTCATTAATAGACACATTTTATTACCTTTGTGTTTGTGTAAATATGCTTTTATGTACCCATTCAATTTCCTTATTCCGTTTCTATAAATTACTTGCTTGATTGTACGATTATAATAATGTCTAAGAAAACATCTGATCAAAATGACTTCAAACACACCAATCTAAATAAAGTGCCATTGAAATCATTGATCAAACCAACCTTGTAACTTTTACTTGAATAAAATTTGAAAACTAAGAAACTTAGAAATCTTCTACCTCTAAGTGTATCCTTTATAACTCATATGCCACTTATGTCAAGTTAACTTTCTTTTCAATTCATTAATTCTCAAATATTATTGTATTTTACTATGGCCTGGGGAACTTTATAAAATATTTGGTTCCTATACCACATGCAGAATAATTAAATCATACAATTTCATTGTGGGTGACAAAGGCATGTGCGATGTTCTATAATTCAAAATCCAATAAAAACATTACCATGTGGGAACTTCTCAACAACCTCTCCAGCCAAAGAATAAATTCTAATCCTACAGATTTTTTATTACCAAACCAAAGTATCTGTTGATCACATACAAGTTTCTCCCATGCTTTTCTTAAGCAGAGAGTTCTATTTTCCCATAATATTTTTGATGATCTAATTATATTAATATGTTATGATCAATTTATTATACTTCTGTAGTAATCAGTAGATATATGTATATATCTCCTTTTCCAGGACACCCTTTCATTTCTGTCATTTTTGTTTTAAAAATAATGTTAAAGCCAAATTATTTTATAAAGCACATATCCAGTGTTTAAATACTAATGTGAGCCTGGCTGTGTTTGATAAACCAATAAATAACAATTATAGTATATAGAATACTTTATTTACAAAATAACTAATCTCTTCTTTTGCATAGGAAAAATATCCTACTTTATCATTTCAAAATTAAGATTAGCAATGTGAGTTTCTTTGTCTGATCAAAGGTAATCCTAGATTTTAAATATCAGATCTTGCACAGTTTGATTATGTCTTTTAAGGATCTCTCTCCTGCTTAGGAAGAACTTTTTCCAACTTCAACCTATTTTTTTAAAGAGGATACATGTAGAATAGAGATGAATCTACCCACACTTTGGAGTAAAGTGTAGCAAAGATTTACACAGATGTAGCCATATCAAAATCAAGGTTTAAGAAAGCTGCACATGCTGTTGAACACACTTGAGGTTATTCCATTCTTCTCTTACATTATTGAAAGAATATGTAACTAATCTACCAGGCATGTTAACATTTACAATGCATTATTTAATATATGACTGAAGAAAATGGCAAAGCCGGTGTTAATACAAGAAGTTTTTAGTGTTACATATAAATGAGTAGATTATGACATGCATGGTTTTGTCCAGTATAAAAAAAGTAAGAGTACTGCTCCTTCTTTTCTCTCAGACGAAATACCACAGTATCATCCCTAGCACTGCAACAACACAACAACTGTAGCATTTTTCCCTCTCTCACCTCCTGTGGATCCCACAGACTTATTTTTTCCACTGTCCCTTCCCTGACTTGTTGTTTTGTTCCAAACCACAAGGGCAGTTCCTCTCAGTGAAACAACTAAGGTAATGTCAGACCCATACCTGTCCCACTGCTCCTCAGATCCACCCCCCAACACACACACACACACACACACACACACACACACACACACACACACTTCTCATCCCACTTCTGTAGTAGGAAACCTCCTGTTGTCTCTCTTTCTTTTTCTGCACCATCTCCTACTTATCACAAATAGTTACTCTTTCAACCCTCTTTCGTTAACCGATCCTAGTATTCCAAACTCCAACACCAACAAACATTACTTTTAAACACAACAGCTGAACAGGTCAGGAAAAGAGGCAACACATAGTCATTCCATTCTCCAAAAACATAGAGAAGACAAGGAAAAATAAAGGATCAAAACACCTAATCAACAAAGACAAAATCAGATATCAGCACTTAAACCTATAATTATCTGAAACCCAGGTGCCAAGTTGCCAGCATAAAATCACAATCAATAACTAAAGCCCAATTATCCTTACACTATAGGCCTTGAATACTCCAAGATAACAGAAGAGTGTGAAAAAGACCCTAAAACAGATTATTTATATATGATGAAAGTCCTTAAAGAGATAATAAGTGAATCCCTTAAAGAAGTCCAGGAAAACACTAACAAAAAGCATAAGGAAATAAATAAAACTGTTCAAAAACCTGAAATTTAAATAGATTCACTGGAGAAATCACAAACGAAGAGAATTCTGGATTGAAACACTTTAGGAATTCAAACAGAAGTACACAGGCAAACCTCCTCAATAGAGTAAAAAAATGGAAGAGAAAATATCAGGTATTGAAGAAACAATACAATAGAAGTATACACTAACCAAAGAAAATGTTAAATCCCCCCCCCACCATTAAAACTCCTGACAGAAAAAAATTCAGGAAATCTGCCTCTGCCTCTGCCTTCCAAGTGCTAGGATTAAAGGTATGCGCCACCACCGCCCGGCTGGAGAAAAACTCTTATTCTGTTTTGTAGACTTCTCTTCTGTCTAACTGATGCTGTCCTTTGCCTTGCAGTTTTTGAGTTTCATGAGGTGGCATTAGGTAATTGTTGATCTTAGTTCTTATGCTATTCCCAAATTTCTCTTCTCACAGTTTCATTGTGTCTGGTTTCATGTTGAGGCTTTTAATTCATTTGGTGTTGTTTCTGATAGGATGGTAATTATGGATCTAATTGAATTCTTATACATGGAGACATCTAGTTTGAATAGCAATTTATTTTTGCAGATTCTTTCTTTTCTCAAATTTGTATTTCCAGCTTCCTTATAAAAATCCAGTGTCAAAATATGTGTGGATTTATGTAAGGATCTTCAATTAAGCGTGTGTGTGTGTGTGTGTGTGTGTAACCACCAGATGTGCTCCTCACATTTGGATGATTAAAGATGGAAAAGATCATTCATTAGCAGAACTGGGGGAAGTAAAAGAAAGACAATAATTTGACATCCTATAAAGTAACCCTAATGCTGTCAACATAGACTACAATGAGAAACATGTTGGCAGTCATTCGAACATTAAGGACAATGAGAAAATAGTAAATAATGAAAGGAGCGAGATAGAGGAAGCTATCAAGAGAGAGAAATGCAGGAAGGCCCCAGGAGTAGATGATATCACAATGGAGGAACTGGAGGTGGCTACAATATGCTCAGGGTCCAAAGCACCTCTCAGACTCTTTGCAGCTATATGGGAACAAAAAGTGATTCCCACGGAATGGAAACACTCAGTCATGATTCCCATACACAAGTATATGATACATTTTTCTTGAGCTGCCTTCTTTACAACTCAAAACCTGGACAATGAAATACTCCACAGAACAGTGACTAAATGTGTTTGAGTTGGTTTATCAGGATGACTCCAGGTGTCACATAAAAAGATTGGCTACACAATGATGACATTAAGAAACATCTCCATCTACAGGATGCATGGGAGAAAGTGAAGAGAAAAAGGTCAAAAAAAAAAAAAAAACACTGGATAGACAGCATAAAGGAAGACTGTGGAACCTTCTGTATGACATTAACAGAAGTACCTATGACAGCCCAGAATAGGAACAACTGAAGAACCACCATAAATGGGCTACCCATGCATCCTAAAGCATTGCTGGGACATACATAATAATGGTTCTGCTGCTGCTGCTGCTGCTGATGTATGTGTTTGTGTAAGGTATTTCTCCTCTATTGATTTCCTAGCCTGGGTTTATGTATTTCTTGTGTTTTCTTAGGTGTGGTCATCTATTTTAGGTTGGCCTTTTCCTTCTAGCACCTTCTTTATGATTAGATTTGTCAATATATATTCTTTAAATTTGTTTTTAGCATGGAATGAATTATTTTCTTCATCTATAGTGATTGAAAGTTTTTCCGAGTACAACTGTTTAGCCTGGTATCTGGTTTCTTGGCTTCTGTAGAACATACATTCAGGCCTTTCTGGCTTTTACAGTCTCCATTTAGAAGTAAGGTGTTAAACTATTCAGTCTGTGTTTATATGTACCTTTTATATTTTTCTTGCAAATTTTATATTTTGTTTTTGTTATGTAAATTCAGTATCCTCATTTTATGTACCAAATGTAACCTCTTTTTTCTAACAGTGTAGTTAGTGTTTTGTTTACATATATTTTTATAGGCATTTACTTCATTCAGTTAGGAAAATTTTCTTCTAAGATTTTGTAAAAGCCATTTCTGGATCTTTGAGCTAAGTCTCATCTCCTTTTTCTATTCCTATTATTCTTAGATTTAGTTTTTCCATGGTGTCACACAGTTTTACATATTTCATGTTAGATTTTTAACTATTAACTTTTTTTCATAGAGGAAAATATTTCTTCTATCATGGTGTTAGTGCTAGAGAGTCTATCATTGATTTCTTAAACTCTGTTGGTGAAGCTTCCCTCTGAAATCCATCTTCACGTTCCCAAGATTTTCATTTCCAGCTTTTCCTCAGTTTGGATTTTCTTTAATAATACTATTTCCACTTTTAGATCTTTGATTTGTTTTATTCATTCGCTTCCACTGTTCATATTTTCAAGGATGGCTTTATGGTATTTATTAATTTCCTTTTAAAGGACCTCTATCATATTCATAAATGCCATCTTTAAGGAGTTTGTCAAAAGTGCCTAAGCTATGTTACAATACTTAGGGCTTACTGTGGTAGAGTTGTTGGACTGTAGTGAATGTATATTCTCCGGGCTGTTATTGTATTTTTCCATGGGCACCTAGCTGTTTGTTTTGGAATGATTATAAATCTACATGCTTATAGATTAGCTTATCTTTGTTGGGTAGGTGTTTTATTTTTGGTTTCTAATGAGCTCTCCTGTTCTTAGGAGAGTGTCTTCAATGCTTGTTTTTCAGTATGCAATTCGTTTGAGATCCTGAAAAGTGTTGCCACTAGGTGTTTCAGGTAAAATGTGTTTTTAGTTATTGATAGCTGACATTTAGGAATGGGTATGGACTAAAGAAGAACACTGTGGGTGTTCAGATATGTTTGAAAAGCATAGTGTTCAATCAGGATATTCCCAGTCTCCAAGAGTTGGGAGCAGAGGGTAGGAGAGGACACAAAGAGTAGCACACTTCCAGGTTGGGGCTGATACTGGGGCATTATATTTGGAGGAAAGGAGAGAATGAAGATCTTAAGCCCATGTCCCTGTTTTGTTAGTCTACTTCTTTTCTGGAAGACTTTGCTGGTAACTTAACAGAACATGTCCCAGTTCACAGCAGGTGGTCTGGCAAAGAGTTGAGGTTGAGGCATGGAGATCAAATTTAAAGGACATGAGGGCGAGGTGAAACTCTGCAGTTACACTACCTGCTTCTTTTGCCAGACAGGCTTGCAGGCTTCCAGGGAATCCCTGCTGAAGTTTGAGACTGGGATAAGTTATAAGGAATGCATAAAAATGTGGGAGTGTAAGACCTGTGTGAACTACTGGAGGCAGGCCAAAGAAGGGAGGTGAGACCACAATAGTTGGTCTGCTGCAGAGCTGGAGGTGAGACTGGGACATTGCATTTGGTGTAGAGTAGTGTGAGGTGATGATCTACTCTAAGCTTAATTTTTTTCGCTGTTCTTTCCGACCCTTGTTTATCCAGGGAATGACTGCTGGTGTTGGAAATTGGGATAATAGAATGAGTAGGGGAAAGAAGACTGGGGGAGAGCTACATGATTCACTAGAAATGTTGCACAGAGAGGAAAAGGTGACTATATCAGGTCTTCTGCTACAGAGTTGGGAATTATATTTATAGAAGAGGGAGAGGGGAAAATATGCAATAAGACTACTTGAATCTCTGGCCAGAGTGGTCTGCAGGTTACCAGTAAGTGTCTGTTGAACTCTGAGGCTAGGATAAAGTGATAAATCTAGGGAAATGTGGTCTGCTACAGAGCTGGGGATGAACCTGACGGATTAGATTTTGCAGAGTTAAGGGCAAGGTGAAGATTGAAACGTATCTTGCCTGCTTTCCTGGATGTATTCCACTTTTGTATTTTTAATATACACCTTTATATTTATGCAATTAACATGCCATATGAGCACAAGGCTTTTAAATAATTGATTATAGCAAGTTAATAAAATTAATTATAGTATAAGCAAATATTGTTTTAACTCTGAAGCTAGAAATTCAATTATACAAATACAAGTAAGTGTTACGGTGCAAGTTATCTGTTTTCATCAAATTCCCACAGGGCAGGGAACCCTGATTGCTCTTTGGGCTTACGAGGGAGGGGGACTTGACTGGGGGAGGGGGAGGGAAAGGGGAGGCGGCGGTGGGGAAGAGACAGAAATCTTAAATAAATAAATAAATAAATAAATAAAAGAAATTCAAAACATGGTGATCCTATGGACTTAGTAAAAGGTACTGCAATAATAAATTGATTTAAATTGCATATTAAACTTAATGTGATTAAACTGGCATATATAATTTGACAATTTATCAGTATATGATTAAATTAATGTTTTACCAATAAATAAAGAAAATTGTGCTTTCCATCAGTTTTTTCTTGTTTAAATATGTGTTCTCAAAAGAACTCATACATCTATAAGATTTTATTTTGATCTTATAATTATTATAACTTTTTTATATCTTTGTCATTTGCCATTGCAATTGCCCTAGAATTTTACTTTTTGAGCAAAAGCTATACATATTTGAAAATATATATTAGGAAATATTGTCCTGTGCTTTTTAAATAAAATTATCAATTTAAGCTTTACCTTATTCTTGGTAAAATCAAAAACATCTAAAAATATTAGGAGCATCAGTTATGACTAACTGAATGATTGCTTTGTTGCATCTTATGTTTGTGACATTTTGTTGTACCATTTATTTGCCATCATTAAGGAGAACTAATTCCACTGAGGCTTTAGGCTTGAGTAATATATGAAGGATGATACTATGAAAATTATATTCATAAAACTAAGAGCATTGTTTTTGCAGATACATTAGCAGTTAAAACCACTTTCATCTATCTGTTTAGTGGCATAGGATCTGATGCCTGACATATTTCAGTAATTTTATGAGTTGTCATATTAGCAAATAAGGAAAGCTAGGAGAATATATTGACTAAAATGATATCTCAAAACTTTTCCTTAAAAGCACACATTCCTCATAATTTTGCTTGTGTGTGTAATATAAAAACAAGTGAATTGAGTATATTGTTATAATTAAAAGTTAAGGCATAGAGAATAAATTATTTGCATATGAATAAATGTCATTAGGGAAGTCAGTTTTCAGTGTGACTCAGTTTCTTTGCCTGAGAAAATAAAATATAGCCTTGGACATTAGATAAGCTAAACAATTGATATATTTTGGGATACAAATTCAAAAGTAGATAACAGTTTTACCAGAGGACAGACCAGATCTAGGGACCTCAGGCCCTGCAACTGCACTGAAGGCCAGGTTGGTCCTAAGAACCTCAGATTCTTAGTTGGCAGGATGCCAACTAAATCATTTTAAGCCTGCACAATAATCCCATACTCTATAGAACATTTTACCTAAACACAAAAATGACCTTCTTCTCAGCATCTCATGGATACTTCTTCAAAACTGACCATATACTCAGATAAAAAAAAAAACATACAAAAAATTTGAAAAATTTCCCTGTATGTTATCAGACCACCATGGATAAAAGATGAATTTCAACAACAAAAACAACAGAAAGCCTACAATCTTATGAAAACTGAATGACTGTCTATTGAGTTACCACTGAGTAGAGGAATAAATAAAGAAATTAAAGATTTCCTAGATTTCAATAAAAATGAATATGTAACATACCCAAACTCATAGGGAAAAAAATGAAGTTGGTGTTAGGAAAGTTCTATGCTCTAAATGCCTTCATGAAGAATATGGGGAGATCTCATTACAAAGACTTAACAACCCTCCTGAAATAAAGTTCTAGAACAAGAAGAAGCAAACACACCCAAGAGGAGTAAAGGACAGGAAATAAACTGAAAGCATAAATCAATAAAATATAAACAAAGAGAAAAATACAAAGAAACAAAGAGTTAGTTCTTCTGGAAAATCAACAAAATAGATAAAACCTTATCCGAACTAAATAAAAGTAGGGGAGAGAGCATATCCAAAATAATAAAATCAAAAATGAAAAGGGGTACATAACAAGAGACTCTGAGGAAATCCAGAGAATAATTAGGTCATATTTCAAAGTCCTGTACTATGCAAGATTAGAAAATCTAAAAGAAAAAAAAAACAAATTCCTTGATAAATACTTGTCAAAGTTAAATATAGAGCAGAAACAAAAATAGACCTATAATCCCAAAAGACATATGGTGTAGGAGGTCTGTCTGTCTATGTGTTGCTTTCATTGAATAAAGAAACTGCCTTGCCTTCTTATAGGGCAGAACTTAGGTAGGCAGAGAAGACAGAATTGAATGCTGGAAGAAAGAAGGGCAGAGTGAGAGAGCTGCCATGGAGCTGCCAGGTCAGACATGCTGAACTTTTCCCGGGAAGCCACGACCTCGTGGTAACATACAGATTAATAGAAACGAGTTGAATCAAGATGTGAGAGTTAACCAATAAGAGGCTAGAGCTAATGGCCCAGACAGTGTTTAAATAAATACAGTTTCTTTGTTATTATTTCAGGGCATAAGGTAGCTGGGCAGCCAGGACAAAACAAAGGGGCCTGCGCTCCTACTACAGACATAGAAATGGTCACTAAAAGATTTGCAACTAATAAGAGCTTAAAGTCAGCATGTTTTAATACGTAATTATACCAGACTTTCAAATAATAGCTAATACTAATACTCCTCAATTTATTATACAAATAGTAAAAGAAGGAACATTGCCAAATTCTTTCTTTGAGGTCACAGTCATTCTGACACCCAAACTACACAAATTCAACAAAGAGAAAATTACAGACTAATTACACACAATAACATTGATGCAAAAATAATCAAAAATACTGACAAGCAGAATTAAAAATAAACCACATAAAAAAGATAATCCACCGGGATCACGTAAGCTTTATCCCAGAGACACAGAGATGGTGAAAATGTGAAATTCTTCCTCCATATAAACAAACTGAATTAAAAAAACCCACATGATCATCTCATTAGATGATGAAAAAGCCTTTGGGAAAATCCATCACCCCTTCATGATAAAAGTCTTGGAGAAATCAGGGATACAATGGACATACCTAATCATGATTAAAGAAACATACAACAATCCAATTTCTAACATCCAATTAAATGGAAAGAAACTCAAAGCACACCACTAAAATCAGAAACAAGACACTGTTGTATACTATCTACAAACTTATTCAATATAGTACTTGAGGTTCTAGCTAGAGTAATAAGACATATAAAAGAAATTAAGGGAAAACTAATCAGAAAGGAAGAAGTCAAATTATTATTCTTCACAGATGATATGATAAAATATCTAAGAAACCTCAAAAAAATCTACCAGGAAACTCCTATAGTTGATGCATACCTTTAGTCAAGTGGCAGGAAACAAAATTAACTCAAAAACATCAGTAGCCCTCCCATATAAAAATGTTAAATCAGCTGAGAAAGAAATCAGGGAAACATCACAATATCCTTGAATAATATAAAATATATTAATGTAACTCTAACCAAATCAGTGAAAGATCTGTATGACAAGAATATCAAGTCTTTTTAAAAAAAGAAATTTGAGAAGATATTAGAAGATTGAAAGATCTCTCATTCTCAGTGACCATTAGGTGAACAGTAAAAAATGGGTACTTACCACAAACAATCTACAGATTCAATGTAATCCTAAATATAATCTAAACATAGTTCTTTACATACCTTGAAAGAACAATGCTGAATTTCATACTGAAATCAAAATAAAACAAACAAACAAAAAACAGGGTAGCAAAAACAACCCTGTACAATGGAAGACATTCCAGAGGTATCACCATCCCAGATTTCAAGCTCTACCAAAGTATAATAATGATAATACCTGCATGGTATTGGAATAAAAAACAGGCAGGGGGATCAAATGAATTGAACTGAAGACATAGACATAAATCCACACTCCTATGCATGCCTGATTTTCAACAAAGAAGTCAAAATTATACAATGGAAAAATAGCATTTTCAACAAATGTTGCTGGTATAACTGGATTTCAGGATACAAAAGAATCCAAATAAATTTATATCTGTCACCCTGCCCAAATGTCAAGTGCAAGTGAATAAAAGACCTTAATGTAAATTTCAGATACACCAAATCCCATAGAAGAGAAATTAGGAAATAGCATTGAATGCAGTGGCACAGGAGACAATATCCTAAACAGGACACCAATAGTGCAGATAGTAAGATCAACACTTAGGGACCTCATGAAACTGAGTAGTTTCTGTAAAGCACAGGACACTGCCAATAGGACAAAATGGAACATACAGAATGAGAAAATATTTTCACAAACTCAACATCTAACAGGGGGCTGAATTCCAGTATAGATATTCACAAAGCGAATAACAAAGAATTCCCAAACAAGGAATCTCAACTGGCCAAGAAATATTTAAAGAAATGATGTTTGACATATTTAGCCATCAGGGAAATGCAAATCAAAATGCTTTTGTGATTCCATCTTATACCTGTCAGAAAAGCTAAGACCAGAAACTCAAGTTATATAGCTTCTGTTGGTGCATATGTGGAGCAAGAGGAACAATCCTCCATTGCTCATGGGAGTGCAAACTTGTACAAACACTTTGGAAATTAAAACAGTGGTTTCTAAGAAAACTGGGAATTAATCTATCACAAGACCCAGCTGTGCCATTCTTGGGCATATATGTAAGAGATGTTCGATGATACTAAAAGGAAACTTGCTCAACTATGTTCACAGCAGTTTTATTTGTAGCAGCCAGAAACTGGAAACAACTTAGATGTTCCTTGACAAAGGAATGGATGAAGAAATGTGGTACATTTACACAATGGAGTATTATTCAGCTGTTAAAAACAAAGACAGCATGAAATTTGAATTTAAATGTGTGGACTTAGAAAAAAATCATGTTAAATGAGGTACCCAGTCCCCCAAAGACAAACATGGTATGTACTCATTCATAAGTGGATAGCAGTTGTAAAATAAAGGGTAACTATGCTTCAATTCAGACCCAGAGAAACTAGATAACAAGGAGGGCCCAAAGGGAGATACATGGTTTTCCCTGGGAAGGGGTAATAGAAAAGGTATATTGAGTGGACAGGAGACATGTTGGGATGGTAACATGGGTAATAATGTTACAGGGGTAAAGGGGGAGTATACTAAAGGAGACTACTGGAAAGTGGGGTCATTTGGGGGTCAGATAAAAACCAGGCACAAAGGACCCTCAGTAATTTACAAGGATTACCCCAGATAAGACTACTAACCATAGTGGATATATAGCCTGAGTTGGCCAACTCATGTGACCAGGCAAGATTTCAAGTGGAGGTAGGAGGAAACTAATCCAACCATATAACCTCCAACCTGTCCTCCCTATGGAATATGCTGAGGTAAAGGTGACCTAGAGATTGAGGGAGTGGCCAGCCAATGACTGGTCTAGCCTAAAACCCATACCAGGATAGTAAGCCCATCCCTGACACTGAGTCCTGTGATAGAACAAAATATATCAATGTAATGATGCTTAATGATATTCTGATGTACTCATATTGCTTCCTATCCCAATTGTCATCAGAGAGGTTCATCCAACAATTGATGAAAACAGAGGCAGACCAAACATTAGGGAGAGCTCAAGGGATCCTGTAGAAGAGGGGGGCAAAGGATTGTGGGAGCTACAGCAGTCAAAGATACTACAAGATAAAACAGAGTAAACTAATCTGGGATTGTGGGGGTTTACAGAGACTGAATTGACAATTGGAGAGCCTTCATGGGAAAAAGAGAGTTAGATCCTTGTCATATATGACAGTTGTGGGATGCTTAACAGTGGGAGCAAGGGTTGTTTGTCTCTGACACTTTTACTGTCTTTTGGGATCCTACTCCTCATACTGAGTTGCTATGTCCAGCCTTTAATACATAGGGAGGTATTCAGTCTTACTGCAACGTGATATACCATATTTTGTTGATATCTATGTGCGGTGTGCCCTTTCCTGAACAGAAATGTAGGAGTGGGTTATAGACTGGGAACAGATGGGGATGAGGAAAGGACTTGAAGGGGATGTGGGAGGGGAAACTGCAGCTGGAATATAAAATAAATGAATAAATAAGTAAATAAATGGATTAAAATATAAGCTATAGAATTAGAGCAATTTAAGGTTGTTAGCAGGTTTTCTGTTTAACTATGATTAATTCATTACTTTGTCCCACCATGAATTTTTAATGAATTGTATATAATATAATAACAGTTCCTTTTAAAGGTTAGGTGATTAAATCAATACATTTTCATCCAAACTAAATATGTACTTCTAAATTTGTAATACTTTGACATCACCATCCATATGCTTACTTGATTGATCATTGAATGAACTAGTTATTTATACCTTTCTGTACACATAGTAAGTAAAGGCAATGTATCTCTGTAACTCCTATCTTTTTTCATTTTAACTGACCACCCTATGAGAAAAATGGTAAGTAAATTACAGAAAAAAAGATGAAAATAGAAAACCACAGTTAAAATGTCATGAACAGGAACTACATGCCAGTTTCAATGTTTTTTCCCACGTCGGTGATAAATATTTCTTATTAAGAAGCCGGGAGTATTACAGGATGCTCATTTCTCTCTCAAATGAGGAAAATTAATCTCAGCTCACTGTTAGGATTATTATCGTTGAGATTTAACAGGAAAGAATGAAAAGCCAGCACAATTTATCAAATTGTTTATATGGAACAAGTGTTCGCCACAAATTCTATTTGCCTATTAAAACAGTATTTTTAAAAAGGAACATATGAATTTGGGGAGGAAATATGAGAAGGGTTGGAGGAAGAGGACAATGGAGGGATTATCAGAGGAACAGGAAGAGTGAAAATTATATAACTATACTTTACTTAAGAGAAAATCATTAATAAAAATAAATGTAAGAATTAAGTGAATACTTAAAATGAAACTTTTCATATACACAATTGGGGAAAGAGCTACGTTAACTGAATTAGTAAATTTATGCCCAATTCTGTAAATCTTAACCCAACAAACACTAAATCCTCAGTTATAGCAAAGTTACAAGGTCAATACGAATGGACACAAAGAGATCTGGGTGGGAAACCTTCTTTCAAAACCAATTTACAAACTAGAGAAAATTATTGAACGAGTCAGTACTTACTGTCAAACTCTCAGAGGACTTATAAAGATAAATGAGTATAATTATTCAAATGATGAGCAGTCAGGGTCCCATGAATCTATTGATGTACTGATAAGTGTTTAAGAAATATTACACTGAACAAATCAAATTTCAATATAAGACTGAGACTTTAATTTTTATATTTACTGGGGCCAAATGCTTTCATTATGGTGTTGATCTAACCAGAACAACAGGTTAAAAATGGCAGGTATAAAATGCCATAGATCCATATCTATCACTTTAAACCAACTCAAGTTCAAGTAACTCAAAGACCTCAACAGAAATCCAGATAAACTGAACCTGATAGAAGAGAAAGTGAGAAACATCCTTGAACACATGAGTACAGGAAATAACTTTCTCAACTGATCACCAATAGCTCAGGCATTGAGATCAACAATATTTCAGTATGACCACTTTGAGATGGAAAACATTTCTATTTGGAAAGCTTCTGAACCAATCTACCTCAAGACCCAGCTATATCATTCCTGTACATATATCTAAAGGATATTCTATCCTACCAAAAGAACTTGCTTGACCATGTTGATAGCAGCTTTATTTCTAATAACCAGAAGCTGGAAACAACCTAGATTTTCCTTAACCTCAACCAAAGAATAGATAAAGAAAATGTGGTACATTTACACAATAAAGAATTACTCTGCTATAAAAACAAATAACTTCACGGAATTTGCAGAAAATATATGGAACTAGAAAAAGTTATGCTAAGTGAGGTAACCCAAACCCACACAGACAAGAGTATCCACTCACTTATAAGTGTATATTTATTATAAGGTAAATATTACTCATACTACAATCCACAAATCAGAGGATAAGTAACAAGAAGAGTTCAAAGGGGGGGGAACACATGAACCTCCCTGTTAAGGGGAAATTGATTAGATTTTGTGGGTGGACTGGTGGTAGGTGGAGATAGAAACAAGAGGGAACAGGTTGGGAGGGGGCAGTGGGAGAGAATACTAGGAAAGAGGAATGTAATTGGAAGGTGTTTCAGGGCAAAGTAGAAACCCAGTGTATTAGAAACTCCCAGAAATCTGTAGCAAAAAAAATTGTAGCAAAGCTTGTTGGTATTGGGGGATACAATGCCTAAAACAGCTATATTCTCTAACCAGGCAGGGCTTTCAGTAGAGGGATTTTGACACCAACCTAGCTTCAAAACCTTCAGTTTTCAATTTGTCCTGCTTGCAAGATGTGCTGGGGTAAAAGTGGTACAGAGATTTTGGGAGTGGTCAACCAACCAATGACTGATCCAATTTGAGAACCATGCCACTAGAAGCCCAGATCTGATACTGTTTGAAGGGCCAGGAAACAGGCTGGATAGTCTAGAGACATAGGATACATCCAAACATGTCTGGAAAAAATACCAATGAAATGTTTGCAAACAGAGGAAGAAAGATTGCAAGAGCTAGAAAGATCAAGGACACCAGAAAATCACAGCTATAGAATAAACTAATCAGGCCTCATAGCGGTTCACTTAGACTAAAGCGGCAAGCAGCATGCCTATATGTGTCTGACTTAGGTCTTCTATATGTATGTTATGTTTATGCTGCTTGGTGCTTCTGTGGGTTACTTAACAGATGGGGGAGAGTCTGTTTCTGGCAATTTGCTGTCTTTGGAGATGCTAATCTTCATACTGAGATGCCTTGTTCAGCCTTAATGTAAGGGGATGTGCCTAGGCTTATTACAACATGATATGCCAAGTTTTGTTGATATTCCTGGAAGGTCGGCCCTTTTGTGAAGGAAAATGGAGGACGAATGGATATGGGGCAGAGAGAGGAGGTGTGGGAGAGGGGCTGAGAGCAGAAGAGAGAGTGAAAACTGTGGTCAGGTGTAATATATGAAAGAAGCCTAAAAAATGCTAAACATTTGAAATAACCCAAATAAGGACTACAGTGCCATAATTTAGTGATACCTGAGAAAATATTCTCACATGACAATTTAATTGGCTTGAAAATGTTAAAACAGAATCTGGAGCACAAATTCAGTAAGATTTGAGAAGTATATTAATATGTATTGCTAAACTTTTCATTATGGAGTAGATACAATCAGTTTTTGTGTGTTTCTTCCAAGCATATTTACACTTTAAAATGGAAGTTGTGTCTGAGTAAAGAGCGCTGAATAAAGTTTCTAGAGTAAATTCTGGTGGTAAACAGCAAAGGAAGGAAAAAGTATCTCCTCAGACAATTATTGGACATCAGTTATTGTAAATTGTAAATACAATTGTTGATAGCCTGATGGTCAAAAACATACCATTTCTTAAATAATAACCAAGATAAAATCCAGTTGACCCATAGAGGTTAAGAATAGAGGAAGGTACTAGGGTACATTAAAATCCCTGTGGGGGAGGGAGGAGAATAAATATAAATATAGGTGGAATAAAGGAGGGGTGAGGGGAGAACAGAAAGATGAAGTATGTATGGGGTGGGGAAATGATATTTGGGGAGTGAATGAGGGAAGACACAACTAGAATTCAAGAACATTCGGTATGAAAACCGAGTACAATAGAAACTTCTTATAATATATGAAAGCAATCCTAATGAAGTTTTAACAATGAGGGAGATGGAACCCCTACTGGCCTGCTCTTCTTACCAGAAAAATGTCCTGTGTCTGAACTGGATTTGATCAAAATGGAATTTCTGAATAAAAGGGTTCCACAGAAATCCCATAACAACTCATGCTTTTGCCAAGACAATAAGTTTCTTCCCAGAAAATGACACCAAGGCCATATTACTGAATACAATATCCGCACAACTCATTGAACATACAGAGGGTGATCTTGTACCTACATAGAATCTTCACCTCCATGTTTTAATATTTACAACAAGGAAGGGTACTCTGCAGATCTACAATCTGTCCTTCTTGCATCATATTCTAGGGCAATGGTGGCACGAACCTTCGGGAAGTAATCCATCATTGTCTAGCTTGACTTAAGACTACATGAGATGGAACCCATACATGACACTGCTTAGGTCTCCAAGAACCAGAGACTAGATACCCCAGAGCCCTAGGGTAAAGCCAAATACTCTTGGTCTTTAAAAAAAAAGTAATAATAATGATAGTCTACTTTACTTAAAGATTGATGCCTTATTCAGCCATCATCAAAGAGGCTTCCTCTTTCAGCAGGGGAGGGGGGTAAAATGTAGAGACACACAGCAAGATAATATGCAGAGAGAAACAGAGACTTTAAAACACAAAATTATAAATGTGGCATTTCCATCAAATACCCTGAGAGTTCAGGAATTCCATGAAAGAGTAGACAGAATGAATAGGGGAGACAGAAGGGAAGAAGTACACCATGAAAACATTATCTTCTAAAACAAATAATGAAATGTGATATGAACTTGAGGAGACTGAAACAGCATTTATGGAGCTTACAGAGGTTTATAGCCACTTCTAGGCATATATGTTAAAGTTTTTGTTTAGTAATTTTATGGGATACCTGAGTGTATAACTGAGTGGACCTCTGATTCTTATACCTTCCACTGGGACTCTGTTACTTTTCCATTGGCTTGTTCTATCCAAATTCAGTATGATGATTTTCATTTTATCTTATTATATTTTATTTTGTTATATGTTTTGTTATCTTATAGAACTGTGTTATCTTTCTAATGAGAGACAAAAAGAGAATAGATTGGAATGGTACAGGAGGTATGGAGGAACTTGGAGGAGTAACGGGATGTGAAACTGTATTCAGATTGTATTGTATGAGAAAAGAATCTATGTTTAACAAAAGGGTAAAACATACAATTTCATAAATAAAATATTATTCCTTTTTGTTTTCAAACAAATGTGTGAAATATGTACTGAATATGAGAAGGATTTCAGAACAGTAGCTTGAATCTACATGTAGAAATTCACATACATTAATGTTTCCAGATCATTTAGCCTTAGAATACCTTAGGAAATGCAATTTTTGTAGGATGGTAGAATACCAATTGATCTAGACTTTAATTCAATGTACCAGAGGTAGTTTATGAAGGAACAGAACCCATGAGAAGTTTTGTATTTCAAGAAATTAAGTTCATTGGTTTTCCTCTCAGACTCAGACTTTTCCCTCAGTTAGAGGCCTTCTATAAATAACACATGCTTTTCTAGTTCAGCAAATATTTATTAACATTTGTTCCAATTAGTATTTAAAATGAATTAATGAAGGGCATATCTGCATTGTGGGAAAATAGAACCAGAAACCAGTAAGGAAGCCCTGAGTAACTTCTCTTCCTTACACTATGTAGATTTTTTTTTTTAAAAAATGAGTTTCTGTCATAATCGATATTCTATGGAAAGTACTTTTAACCTTAATATATTGAAAAAATGTACTTTCAAAAAGGCCAAAAGAAGGTAATTGAACAGTTGACACACTGTATTTCTGCTTGTTTCTGAATGGATTTCAGACTATCTCACTTTAAACTTAAAACTCACTTTAAACTCAGTTTAAAAAAATAATAATAAAAAAATAAAATAAAAGCCACTTATGAGTGAGTACATATGATATTTGTCTTTCTGGGTATAGGTTGCCTCACTCAGTATGTTTTCTAGATCCATCCATTTGCCTGCAAATTTCAAGATGTCATTATTCCTTTCTACTGTATAGTACTCCATTAGGTAACACATTTCCTTTGTCCATTCTTGGGTCAAGGGGCGTTTAGGTTGTTTCAACGTTCTGGCTATGACAAACAAGACTGCTATAAACATAGATGAGCACATGTCTTTGTGGTACAATTGAACATCTTTTGGGTATATACACAAAAATGGTATTGCTGGGTCATGAGGAATGTTGATTCCTAATTTTATGAGAAATCATTCATACTTAAATCTGAAGCAGCTGTACAGTTAGCACTCCCACCAGCAATGGAGGAGCATACCCTTTACTCCACATCCAGAATAAGTTTTCATCAGTGGTTTTGATATTGGCCATTCTTACAGGTATAAGATGGAATGTCAGAGTTGTTTTGATTTGCATTTCTCTGATGACTAAGGAAGTTAAGCATTTCTTTAGGTGTCTTTCAGCCATTTTAGATTCCTTTGCTGAGAGATATGTTTAGTTCTATACCCCATTTTTATTAAATTATTTTTTTTCTTTTTCTTTTGATGACCAATTTCTTGAGTTCTTTGTAGATTTTGGAGATTGTCCCTCTGTCCAATGTTGGGTTGTTGAAGATCTTTTCCCATTATGTAGTCTGTTGTTTTTCCTTTTTTACAATGTCCTTTCCTTTACAGAAGCTTCTCACTTTCATGAAGTACCATTTATTAGTTTTTTTCTCTCAGTGTCTATGTTACTAGGGTTATATTTATGAAGAGGTCTCCTGTGCCAATGTGTTCAAGCATAATTCCCACTTTCTCTTTTATGAGACTCAGTGTGTTTGGATTTATGTTGAGGTCTTTGATCCATTTAGGCTTGAGTTTTTTGCATGGTGATAGATATGGACTTATTTTCATTCTTCTACATGTTGATATCCAGTTATGCCAGCACCATTTGTTGAATATGCTTTCTTTTTTACAACTGATATTTTCTGTTTGTTTCTCAAAAATCAGGTATTCTTAGGTGTGTAGATTGATAACTGGGTCTTTGGTTTGGTTCCATTGATCTTCCTGTCTGTTTTTATGCTAATACCAGGATGTTTTCAGTACTGTAACTTTGTAGTGGATTTCAAAGTCACAGATTGTGATGCCTCCAGAAGTTCCTTTATTGTACAGGATTGTTTTACTTATCCTGGGTTTTTTTGCTTTTCTATATGAAGTTGAGTATTGTTCTTTCGAGGTCTGTAAAGAGTTTTACTGGGATTTTGATGAATATTGCACTATATTGACAGATTGCTTTTGGTAAGCTTGTCATTTTTATTATTTTAATTCCACTTACCCAAGAGAATGGGAGATCTTTCTATTTTCTGGTGTCTCCTTCAGTTTCTTTCTTTAATGTTCTTGTCATACAGCTCTTCCACTTGTTTGGTTAGTGTTACTCCAAAATACTTTATATTATTTGTGGCTATTATGAAGGGTAATATTTCTCTGATTTCTTTCTCAGCCAATTTATCATCTGTGTAAAGGAGGAAAACAGATTTTTTTTTATTTTAGTTAATCTTGTATCATGCTATAATACCGAAGGTGTTTATGAATTGCAGAAATTCCTTGGTAGAATTTATTTTATTATTTATTTATTTATTTATTAAAGATTTCTGTCTCTTCCCCACCGCTGCCTCCCCTTTCCCTCCCCCTCCCCCAATCAAGTCCCCCTCCCTCGTCAGCCCAAAG